>NC_048302.1:173478-258603 GCF_013100865.1 Trachemys scripta elegans
GGGTGTGGAGTGTGTCAGGGCTGTAGGGTTACTGGGCGAACAGGGAGTTATGGGGTGAGATGTGGAGTGGGTTGGGGCTGTAGGGTTATGGGGCGAGGAGGCAAGTTATGGGGTGGGGTGTGGAGTGGGTTGGGGCTGTAGGGTTACGGGGCGAAGAGGGAGTTATGGGGTGGGATGTGGAGTGGGTTGGGGCTGTAGGGTTACGGGGCAAGGAGGGGAGTTATGAGGTGGGGTGTGGAGTGTGTCAGGGCTGTAGGGTTACGGGGCGAGGAGTGGAGTTATGGCATGGGATGTGGAGTGGGTCTGGGCTGCAGGGTTACAGGGCGAAGAGGGAGTTATGGGGTGGGGTGGGGTGTGGGGTGTGGGGTGTGCCAGGGCTGTAGGGTTACGGGGCGAGGAGGGAGTTATGGGGTGGGGTGTGGAGTGGGTCTGGGCTGTGGGGTTACGGGGCGAAGAGGTAGTTACGGGGTGGGGTTGTGGAGTGAGTCAGGGCTGTGGGGTTACGGGGTGAAGAGGTAGTTACGAGGTGGGGTTGTGGAGTGAATCAGGGCTGTAGGGTTATGAGGCGAGGAGGGAGTTATGGGGTGGGGTGTGTAGTGAGTCAGAGTGTGTGGGGGGATGGGTTTCTGGGCCGAGGAGCAGGGCTGTGGGCGCTGGGGCACTCACCAGGGTCTGCTCTTCGGACAGCCCCGCCTCGGCTGCGATGAGGCAGAGGGTAGTAGGGTCTGGGTGCTTGTTGACCTTGCTGAAGTTATACTCCAGGATCTCCAGCTGCTCCTCCGTGGGGCCCATCGGCTGCTCGGTGGCCATTTCCTCTGCACAGGGCGCTGGGAGAGGGACCTGGGGAGAAGGGGGTTCTTCCTGAGCCCAGAGCAGAGAGTGGAGCTGCGTCCCCCCCCGGCTCTGTGCTGCTGGTGCTCAGCTCAGCCCTTGACCCCCAGCTCCTGCCTGTCCCCCCACAGCCAGCTCTGCCCAGCAGCCAGAGCGGCCGTGTTAGCAGGGCACCGCTGCCGCGCAGCACATGCAGCACCTGGTCTCTGAGCCCGGCGGGGCCTGCGTGCGCTGGGACTGCAACACTGTCAAACGCCAGGGGAGTCTCATGCTGGGGGCTGTCCCAAACCAGGCTAATCTGAATGAGTCAGATTTAGTACCCTGGCTCATTGGGACCCCCCCGCAAAGCCCTTCATCATAGGCAGGGGAGAAACAGCCGCCAAAGATACCTGAATGGAGTAACCACCCTCCCGATGCACAGGCCCAGCGGGCTAGTTAATGCGAAGCAATCCGCACCCAGGGCAGTGCTCAGTCTGCTACTTGTAAACCAGTCAGAGGCTCCATATCATTGTATACCCTGTTCCCACGTGGGTTTGAGCAGAGCCCCTTCACGGGTAACACCAGGAGCTGCTTCCCCGTGAGCAAAAGCAGTCGTCCTTCTGCTGGGAGCTGGCACAGACCCTTCACCGCGTGGTAGAGGGGACAGACTATTGGGCAGTGTGATGACAACTGCTCGGCCCAAAGATTAGCCGAAAGGCATAACTGGAATTGTTTAGGGGGATCTGGAACCGAGGAAACGGGGGGAGAGTGTTAGCGAGTTCCCTTCACTGTGTATCTGCTTGAGATGTAATAGCCGGTAGAGCAGAAAACACCACCTCTTCCATGCTGAGTCTGGGCTCTGCTGGACAAAGCTCTTTGCCGTGTTTACAGTTCCAGCAGACTCCTGCAGGGCCGATTCCTGTTCAGAGCTCTAGGCGTTGGCATCGCTCGCTGGGGATGTTACAGGAATGTGCATGACTCTAGTTATAGCACTGGGAGAGCCAGTCCTCTGGATCCCGTAGTGCCCTGCAAGCCCTGGTAACAAATTAGTGCATTCAGAGTAACTGCTAAGGGGGAAAAATGCATTGTGCTTTTTGATTGTCTGAAAGGTTTTTTTATGGCATGCTTTTTTCCTTGGGTGTATCAGCAATAGAAGGGCTTCCCTGCGTGGCCGGACTCCTTATAGAACCACTGCCTTCGAGTGTGACCTATTGGCCGTGATTAGAGCAGCGTGGGAAATGATTTCCCTTCCCAGGAGAACTGTCCAGAGTTCAAAAGACATTTCTGTCTCAAAATTGGCAGAAAAGTCAAAATGTCAAAAATTTTCACAAACTGAAAAATCTGCATTTTGTTTCAGATTGGGTCAATTGAAATGTTTCATTTTGATTTTGATCTTTCTCTGAAAACCTTTTTTTAAACTATAAATTTACTTAAAAGTTGACCCAAAGTCATTTTAAACTGAAAATGGGATTTTTCATTTTGAAAATGTCAAAATGGGACATTTTTGACAATTGTGATTTTTCTCCCAACTTTTTTTGAAAGGGGAAATGTGTCAAACCTGCCCCTTTCCCAGGAGACGTTTGGGTTTTGACAAACTGGGATTTTTCCAACAAAAAAAGTTATGTGAAAAATTCCCACCCAGCTGTACGTGGGACATGATAATGGCAGCACAAGTTTTGCTCCCTCGGGGTCAGCGGGAGCCTTTCCAACCTCTGGGTGTGCATAAGGAGGGCACAGAGAAAAGCAAACAGGGAAGGGGGCTCTGTCGCTGTTTGGAGGGGTGAGAGGGACAGGATGGGGGAGGGGGGTGGCTGCAGATGTGAGGTGGTTTGTGTGAAGCCTGTGTATGAGTTCCCCTGGGGGAGCTGGCGTATGTGTGTGTGACTGGAGCTGAGGGTGACCAGAGAGCAAGTGTGAAAAATCAGGACAGGGGTGTGGGTAGCAGGCACCTATAAAAGGCAAAGCCCCAAACATCAGGACTGTCCTTATAAACACAGGCCAGCTGGTCACCCTACTGAAACTGGGGCCAGGGGGAGGTGTCTGCATGGGTGGGTGGATTTTTGGGGGGAGGCAGTGTGAGATTTTGCGGTGGGGTCTGCACAGAGAAGATGGGAGCAGCACAGAGAGGTTGGAAAGGGGCACATAAGCGCAGGAAGGAGCACAGAGGATCTACACATGGGGAAGGAGGTTTAGCCCGTTTTCTTGAATAGAAAGTCTAGGCACAAAAGGATTCACTAACTAGCCATGCTTGAAGCAGGGCTGGGATGCAATGGATCCAGCTGGCTCCCACCATGTCTATGTTGAACAGTCCCCTCGTGCCCCCATTCCATTATTTCTCCTGCAGGTCCACCTTGGCGTGTCCCAGTCCTGATTTGGTCACTGCGCATGCCGACTCCTGCTCTTTCCCATCCTCTTCCCCCACCCCTTGTTTATTAGCATTGGTAATGGTGTATGGCCAACATACTGACCTGTCCTCAAAGATTTAAGAATATGAGGAACTTTCCTCACATGAGTAAAGCTCCATTGGACTCAATTATTCACATGCTTAAGTCTTTGCAGATGCAGATCTTTACCTTGCAAGCCCCTTAGCACAGGGACGCTCCAGTATTTAGTTTTTGGTCTGTTAAGTGTCATGTTCTCCTATGTCACTTCAACAAATGAGAAGGCCGGGGCAGATTCTACTGTCAGTCAAAGCAGTGCATCTCCCCATGCATCCCAGGGCCCCATGGTTTGTTCTCAGTGATCCCCACAAGTGCTTTATAGTTCTACTGGACAGCTCCCGCTGGGCTCTCAGGGGGAACATCCATTCCCAAAGAGCCCAACCTAGACAGAAGGAATGCAGTCCTCCAGGAAAGCATCAACTGAAGTGCAAGATTTTCCACACCTGAGATCACCTTGGGGAAACGTTACCCAGTGAGCTTCCAAGGCAATACATTTGCTTGGCGCCTAAACGACTCCGACACAACGTTTGAACTACTGATTGTGGAAATATTTCTTGTATGTGCTAAGCCTGAATTTCCCAGGCCCATCTTCAGTTTCATTGCTAGGGGATTTCTGTAGTATCTTGACACACTTCTCATTCTAAGGCTGAGCAAGTCACACTATTTCACATGGTTGTGACACGTGTTCATCCCCTGTTAGAGAACTGCAAAACAAATGTTTGTTTGCTAGCTCTTAGACACCAAGAGGACATAGCTGCATAAACTCTAATCTTAACAGCTCCAAAAGCATTCCTGTGTTCTCCCAGGTTACCGTTCTGTTCGTAGGCCCTAGTACACAGAGTTGGGGGCAATATTTCATGCAAAACCTTTGTTTGCCAAAAAAAAAAAAATGCAGATTCGGGTCAGCCAAAACAATTTGTGAATTCAGTAAATTGTTCTGGTTGAATTTTTTTTCCCTTGGAAAGGTTGGAACAGTTTCTTTCAGCAGTTTTGAAATGAAATGTTTTGACTTTTCATTTCAGAAAGGCAGTTTGTATTGGGATGTCCTTTGGTCACTGGGCAGGTGACCTGCAAAGCGCTGACCTCTACCACCACTCAGCAGAGGGGCAAAAACCTAATTTGTGCATCACTCTACAAGCTGTTGCACAGGCAGAGGATGCAAAGGCCACCTGAGGCCCAGGGCTGTGGAAATGTGTCCTGGCAATGTGCTGTCACCCGAAGCAGTGCAGGCAGAGTTGTGTGACGTATTAGTATTAGTATTGCTCTCCAAGTACCACCGAGAACCGCAGTAAAGGAGTCAGAGCTCTTAGCTGCCCCTGTGCCTGAGACATCCCTCCTGAGCCAGGGCCAGCAGGTGCTTGGGGCGGCACATTTTCAAGGGCGGCATTCTGGCCATCTTTTTTTTTGTTGTTGCTTCGGGCGGCTAAAGCCTAGAGCCGGCCCTGGCAGCAGCAGCGCGTCGCCCTGGGGCCGCTGCGGTTTGCGTCAGGGAGCAGAGCCCGCACCTTGTGGCTGGGCCGGGCAGGCTCCTAGTGGGGGACACTCGGGCTGGGGGCCGCCCCTCGGGGCACACGGAGTCGCCTGCAGATGAGGCAGGGCGGCCCCCCCCCCCAGCGTGGCAGCCGGGGCTGGGCGAAGCGGCCCAAGCTGGCCAGGGACTGCGGCAGGGTGGCCAGAAGCAGCAGTGGGGCCATAGAGGGCGGGGCGCTGCCGTGCGGGGCCTGCGTCCCACTCTCTGGGGCTCCACTCCCTCTGGGGCTGCCCTGTCCTGGCTCCTCAGACCCCTGCCGGGGCGGTCCCTGGCTCTGCCGTCCCGGGTCCTGGCCGGTCCTGGAGGCGGGAGCCCTGGCTGGAGGGACCCTGGGCTGAGGCGCGGCCCGGGAGCCCCGCTACTCACCCCAACCCTGCCAGCGCCGGACCGGCTGGAGGTGAGGGGGGAGCGGGTGGAGTCAGCACTAGTGGCGTGAGCCCAGCACTGGGGCGCAGGGGGTGCAGGTGAGGGGTGAGAGCCCAGGGATGGGGCGGCAGGGGGTGCGGGTGAGGGGGGGGAGGGTGAGAGCCCAGGGGTGGGGTGGGGGGGCAGCCAAAAAATGTTTTGCTTGGGGCGGCAAAAAACCTAGAGCCGGCCCTGTCCTGAGCCCCTGGCCTATACAACTGCACCTGCCTTCACATCCATCCCCAAGAGCCACATCTTCCCTTGGGCCTTACCCTGCCCCAGCTGTCATCTAGGGCATTGCCCCCAAATGTCCAATCAAACATAATGTCCAGCGACCCTGATTTCTACCCTGGTTCAGTCCAGCTCTACCCTATATAGAAGCCGCGTTGTAGCCTAATGTTGGATGATGGTTTGGGGGCTCAGTGTAACAGTCAGGCTAGACAGAAGGAACGAGCTGTGGCAGGCTTCCCTTACACGGGTTGCACGTGTCACGGTGGGGAAGTGGGATACCAGGAGGAATCACGAGCAGGAGAGCGCAAGAGGGGAGGACTCCTGCCTCATACTAAGTCCTGGTCTACACTACGAGTTTAGGTTGAATTTAGCAGTGTTAGATCGATTTAACCCTGCACCCGTCCACACAACGAAGCCATTTTTGTCAACTAAAAGGGCTCTAAAAATCGATTTCTGTACTCCTCCCCAACGAGGGGATTAGCGCTGAAATCGACATTGCCGGGTCGAATTTGGGGTAGTGTGGACGCAATTCGATGGTCTTGGCCTCCGGGAGCTATCCCAGAGTGCTCCATTGTGACCGCTCTGGACAGAACTTTCAACTCAGCTGCACTAGCCAGGTACACAGCAAAAGCCCCTGGAACTTTTGAATTTCATTTCATGTTTGGCCAGTGTGGCGAGCTCATCAGCACAGGTGACCATGCAGTCTCAGAATCGCAAAAGAGCTCCAGCATGGACCAAACGGGAGGTACTGGATCTGATCACTGTTTGGGGAGACGAATGTGTGCTAACCGAACTCTGTTCCAAAAGATGAAACGCCAAAATATTTGAAAAAATCTCCAAGGGCATGATGGACAGAGGGTACAATAGGGACCCACAGCAGTGCCGCATGAAAATTAAGGAGCTCAGACCAAAAACCCAAAGAGGCAAACAGCCACTCCGGGTCAGAGCCCCAGACATGCCGCTTCTATGATGAGCTGCATGTCCATGGACACCTGCAAGGGGGGAGTCTCACGCAACAGGGATGAGGATTTTGGGAACGAGGAAGATGAGGAAGTGGAGGAGGATGAGAATAGTGCACAGCACACAAGCGAAGAAACCATTCTCCCCGACAGCCAGGAACTGTTTATCACCATGGAGCCAATACCCTCCCAACCCTCCCAAGGCGGGCTCATGGACCATGAAGCCGGAGAAGGCACCGCTGGTGAGTGTACCTTTGTAAATATAAAACATGGTTTAAAAGCAGGCATGTTTAATAATTAATTTGCCCTGAAGACTTGGGATGCATTCGCGGCCAGTACAGCCCCTCCTTTTAAATGGCCAACCCAACGGGTGCTTGGTATGGGAAAGGAGGGCGCTCCTGTTTGAAATCATTCTCACATGTTGTGAAGGTTGAAGAAACCGAAAGACTGTGGCTTACCATGGCTGCCTGCAAGTCGAATTCTGTTGCCCGCCCCTGCCTTTGTGATCTCTCACACCAAACCGGCAGGCCCTCAATATAAGAGGCAAAATACAACCTTATACTGAAAGCACATGTGCTATGTAATGTCAACAGCTTGGTTCACCGTGAACGAGTATACCCATTGTTCTCTAAAATGTGTCTTTTTAAATACTACTGTCCCTTTTTTTCCTCCCGCAGCTGCAAATGTTTCAACACTCCCCCTATCATCTCCATCCCACAGGCTAGCGCAGATAAGAAGGTGAAAAAACCGCACTCGTGATGAAATGTTCTCTGAGCTCATGCAGTCCTCCTGCACTGAAAGAGCGCAGCAGAATGCGTGGAGGCAAACAATGTCAGAGTCCAGGAAAGCAGAAAATGAATGCGAGAACAGGAGGGGCGAGCAAGATGAGAGGTGGCGGGAGCAAGATGAGAGGTGGTGGCAGTGCAATGAGAGGAGGCAGGATGCAATGCTGAGGCTACTGGGGGATCAAACTGATATGCATCTGGTGGAGCTGCAGGAAAGGCAGCAGGAGCACAGACCATTGCTGCAGCCCCTGTGTAACCACCCGCTCTCCTCCCCAAGTTCCATAGCCTCCTCACCCAGATGCCCAAGAACCCGGGGGGAAGGGGACTCTGGGCACCCAACCACTCCACCCCAGAGGACTGCCTAAGCAACAGAAGGCTGGCATTCAATAAGTTTTGAAGTGCAGTGTGGCTTTGTCCTTCCCTCCTCCCCTCATTCACCACACCACCCGGTGCTACCCTCCTCCCCCACCCCTCCCAGGCTACCCTGGCAGTTATCGCCATACTTGTGTGATGAATTAATAAAGAATGCATGATTTTGAAGCAATCATGACTTTATTGCCTCTGCAAGCGGTGATCGAAGGTGGGAGGGCGGTTGGCTTACAGGGAAGTAGAGTGAACCAAGGGGGCGGGTTTTCATCAAGGAGAAACAAACAGAACTGTCACACCATAGCCTGGCCAGTCATGAAACTGGTTCTCAAAGCTTCTCTGATGCGCAGCGCTTCCTGGTGTGCTCTTCTAATCGCCCTGGGGTCTGGCTGCGTGTAATCAGCGGCCAGGCGATTTGCCTCAACCTCCCACCCCGCCATAAATGTCTCCCACTTACTCTCACAGATATTGTGGAGCACACAGCAAGCAGCAATAACAATGGGAATATTGGTTTTGCTGAGCTTTTAAACTGGATGCTCTAGCACCATTCTGCACTTGCTCAGCCTGTAGTTGAACAGCTCCTGACTACTGTCCAGGATGCCTGTGTATGGCTTCATGAGCCATGGCATTAAGGGGTAGGCTGGGTCCCCAAGGATAACTATAGGCATTTCAACATCCCCAACAGTTATTTTCTAGTCTGGGAAGTAAGCCTCTTCCTGCAGCTGTTCAAACAGACCAGAGTTCCTGAAGATGGGACCATCATGTACTTTTCCCGGCCATCCCAAGTTGATGTCGATGAAACGTACCTTGTGATCCACCAGTACTTGCAGCACCATTGAAAAGTACCCCTTGCGGTTTATGTACTGGCTGCCCTGGTGCTCCAGTGCCAAGATAGGGATATGGGTTCCATCTATTGCCCCACCACAGTTAGGGAACCCCATTGCAGCAAAGCCATCCACTATGACCTGCACATTTCCCAGAGTCACAACCCTTGATAGCAGCTGTTCAGTGATCGCATTGGCTACTTGGATCACAGCAGCCCCTACAGTAGATTTATCCACTCCAAATTGATTCCCGACTGATGGGTAGCTGTCTGGCGTTGCAAGCTTCCAGAGGGCTATCGCCACTCGCTTCTCAACTGTGAGGGCTGCTCTCATCTTGGTATTCTTGCACTTCAGGGCAGGGGAAAGCAAGTCACAACGTTCCATGAAAGTGCCCTTACGCATGCGAAACTTTCACAGCCACTGGGAATCGTCCCAGACCTGCAACACTATGTGGTCCCACCAGTCTGTGTTTGTTTCCCAGGCCCAGAATCGGTGTTCCATGGCATGAACCTGCCCCATTACCACCATGATGTCCAAATTGCCAGGGCCCGTGCTTTGAGAGAAGTCTGTGTCCATGCCCTCATCACTATCGTAATCGCGCTGTTGTCGCCTGCTCGCCGGCTTTTGCAGGTTCTGGTTCTGCACATGCTGCAGGATAATGCGTGAGGTGTGCACAATGCTCACAACAGCAGCGGTGAGCTGAGGGGGCTCCATGCTTGCCGTGGTATGGCGTCTGCAGGACAGCAGCGTTGCAGCAGAAGCGGTGGATGATGACGGATGCCACGAGAATGGGTATTTATACCCAACGACGAGCGGACCTGCGAGGTGGATTCATGGCACCGGAGAGCAGAGTTGCAGCAGAAGCGGTGGATGATGATGGTTTGCAGACCTACTGCCAGGGCCGGTGCAAGGAAGTTTTGCACTCTAGGCTAAACTTCCACCTTGTGCCTCCCCCCCGCAGCCCTGCGGCCGCTCCCTCCCCCCCCCCCCGCCCTGGGGCGCCCCCCCCCCCCCCCCCGCAGAGCCGTGCGGCAACTCCCCACCCCAGCTCACCTCTGCTCCACCTCCTCCCAGAGCACGCTGCCCCTGCTCTGATTCTCCTCCCCTCCCAGGCTTGTGGCGCCAAACAGCTGATTGGCGCCACAAGCCTGGGAGGTGGGAAAAGTGGAGCGGCCGCTGCGCTGGGAGAGGGAGTCTGAGCCGCACGTGTCAGCGTGCCACCAGCAGCCCAGCCCAGGAACACTGTAAAAAAAAATTGTGGACACTGCTTTTTGGCGCCCCCAAATCTTGGCGCTTTAGGCAACCGCCTAGTTTGCCTTAATGGTGGCACCGGCGCTGCCTACTGCACCATCTGCTGCCAGCAGCACCCAGGACACAACAGCTGTGGTGACGGTGAGCTGAGCTGAGCGGGCTCCATGCTTGCCGTGCGTCTGCATGGAAAAAAGGCGCGAAACGATTGTCTGCCGTTGCTTTCACGGAGGGAGGGGCGACTGACGATATGTACCCAAAACCACCCGCGACAATGTTTTTGCCCCGTCAGGCATTGGGAGCTTAACCCAGAATTCCAATGAGTGGCGGAGACTGCGGGAACTGTGGGATAGCTACCACAGTGCAATGCTCCAGAAATCGATGCTAGCCACAGTATTGAGGACGCACTCCGCCGACCTACTGCACTTAGTGGGGACATACATATTGACTGTATAAAATCGCTTTCTAAAGATCGACTTCTATAAATTCAACCTAATTTCGTAGTGTAGACATCCCCTGAGAAGGCAGGACAATCAGCAAGTTATCTTAAGTTCCTATACACAAATGCAAGAAGCCTGGGAAACAAGCAGGGAGAACTGGAAGTCCTGGCACAGTCAGGGAACTATGATGCGATTGGAATAACAGAGACTTGGTGGGATAACTCACATGACTGGAGTACCATCATGGATGGATATAAACTGTTCAGGAAGGACAGAAAAGGTGGGGGAATTGCATTGTATGTAAGAGAGGAGTATGACTGCTCAGAGCTCTGTTATGAAACTGCAGAAAAACCTGAGAGTCTCTGGATTAAGTTTAGAAGTGTGAGCAACAAGGGTGATGTCGTGGTTGGAGTCTGCTATAGACCACCAGACCAGGGGGATGAGGTGGACAAGGCTTTCTTTCGGCAACTAGCAGAAGTTACTAGATCACAGGCCCTGGTTCTCATGGGGGACTTCAATCATAAGTGCTGACTCCGTGGGTGCTCCAGGGCTGGAGCAACCAGAGGGAAAAATTGGTGGGTGCTCTGCACCCACCGGCAGCTTCCCGCCCCAGCTCACCTCCGCCTCCGCTCTGCCTCCTCTCCTGAGCATGCCACCGTGTCCTGCTTCTCCCCACTCCCAGCACTTGCGCCATGAAACAGCTGTTTTGCGCGGCAACCCTACTAATTGTTCCCTGTTTGTGAGCAGCAGGTCGAAAAGAACTCTGCCCCTAGTTGGTTCCTAGAGCACTTGTACCAGGAAATTGTCCCCTTCACTTTCCATGTCCCAGCAGGACTTGGTACAACCCCCCAGGCCCACAAACCAGGCAGCTCTTTCGAGGCTGCCAATTCTGGTGTTGCATTGTCTGGAATCTGTTTGGGTTCTGTTTCCATGGATGACAGCAGTTTGTTATGGCTGGTTATGAAAAGGCGTTTGAATTGTGCAAGATACGCCCAGTAGTAAGTGGGTCACCCTCAGCTGACAGGTTGTGTGTGGTTTGATGGGCTGGGAATGCATGCTTCCGAAGGGAAGAGAGGGGCTGTGCTGGAAAGGGAAGTGGTTTGACCAGGAGTCCTGCCTGGCTCTGGGTTTTGTACCTGGGGACTCTGAACCCTCCATAGTGCTGTCTTCACTGCATTGGGCTTCCTGGTGTCAGAGATGAACTCCTAGCACCTGCTTGATCAGCACTGGGCCTAATGGGATCTGTGGGTGAGCTTTTAGATGGATGTAAATAGAGCTGTGGGCCCTCAACAAGCAGGACATATATGAACTGGGACTGTGGGGTGTGCCATACCGCTGATCATAGCGCCACAGGGTTAGACGGGACCGCCAGGGTCAGCCTAACCCCCTGCCAAGATGCAGGATTTGTTGAGTCTAAACCATCCGAGACAGGTGGCTCTGTCCAGCCTCCTTTTGAAAACCTCCAGTGAAGGAGCTTCCACAACCTCCCTAGGCCTCTGTTCCATTGTCCTACTGTTCTTACAGTGAGGAGGTTTTTCCTGAGATTTAATCTAAATCTGCTCTGCTGTAGTTTGAACCCATTGCCTCTTGTCCTGCCCTCTGTGGCAAGAGAAAACAACTTTTCTCCATCTTTTTTATATCAGCCTTTCAAGTATTTGAAGACAGCTTTCATATCTCCCCCTTAATCTCCTCTTGTCCAAACTAAACATGCCCAGTTCCTTCAGCCTTTGCTCATATTGCTGCATTCCATCCCTGTGATCATCTTTGTCGCTCGCCTCTGGATCCCTTCCAGTTTATCCACAGCCTTTCTATACACCAGTGACCAGAATCGGACAGCTTGGGTTTTGCTCATTTTATTGCAAGTAAATATACAGTGACTGTTATTCCCAAATAAAGGGTGTTCTGAGGACTCTGAGTGCTGGGAAATGGGGAAGATCCGCCTGCAATGGTGACCAGGGAATTTAAAAGTTACGTTCCTGAAAGATGGACATGGCTAAGGTTTTAATGGGGGAGAGGGGGAAGCTAGAGCCACGTTTCTAGAAAGGTCCCCATGGCATCTCATGGGAGCTGGCCTGGATTACTGCCATGGACAGCTGACTGCCCCACCAGCTGAGGGCCAATGGCCTCCAGGCATAGGTGAACTTGTGGAGGTGGAAATTCCACCCTCCCCGTTCCTACTCCCCTGCTCCAAAACACAACTGAGATCTGGCTTGAACTTGCTGTGAAAAGGCAGCAGATTCTGACTTCAGAATCAAACCTTGTATCCTGCTTTGTCACCACTTATTGCTAGGAATATTGGCCTCTCTCAGGAGCCCCCTGTAGCAGCTTTGTTTTCATGTCCCAGCAGGACTTGGTACAACCCCCCCAGGCCCACAAACCAGGCAGCTCTCTCGAGGCTGACAGTCACAGTCGCTAAAGTGCCGAGGTCTTATTGAAAGCAGATGGGACTATGACTCCTAACTGCCAAAGTCATTTCTGAAAACGGGGCAAATGCTCGTAAGTCACAGAGGGGCTTTTGAAATGCTACCCTCTGTCTCAATGCCCTTTGAGCTTTCTGCTGCCAACACCCTGTCTGGAAACTCCTGTTGGAGCCACTTCTGCAGAAGGCAGCATTTGCTAGTGAAATCATTGTTTGGCAATATGGAAAGTGGTTATAAATAGCACTGTGCCCCAGCTGTGCAACCTCCAACATCACATGTCTCATTGGTTGAACACTGACGGTAAAATGCATTGCTCAAACACAGAGCTTCTTTCCTGTGTCTGAGAACGCTGCAGGACAGTAACCACCCCCATGGCTCTGGGATGTACCGAGGTGTGAAATGGGTGGGACCAGCTCATTTCTCCTTTTTACGAAACAAACGAATGACCAACAACTCGCTTACCGACCTCGTGAGAGTAGTAGAACATCATTGCTTGTGCAAACTTAATTACTGCCACACCCTCCCTAGTGACCCACACAAATGAAATGAGTAGCATGCTTTTCTACTGTGTCCTCCAGCACCCAGCTACAGGAAAGCCAGTGTGGTCCTGCCTGATCAGCAATGTGGAGTACTTTGCATAGAAATCCGAGTGACTCCAACAGAGCACGCAGTCGAGAGACAAAGTGGGTTTGCCTACCTGGCAGTGGGGAGGCAGCACATGGAGACATACCTGAGCCAGCTTGGATCTAGCTAGCTCCGAGACAGCTCAAGTGACGAGAGCAATGAAGCTGTGGCAGCAAGGGCAAGGGCACGGCTAGCCCCATTCGGGACTTGGGTGTGTAGATGAGCCGCTTGCCCTAGCTCAACAGTAGCTCAGATACTGTATGTGTAGACATGCTGCAGTCACACCTCCTGGCTGCGGTGTAGACACAGACCTGCTGCAGCTCTGACAGGCGGTGTTTGTGCGAAAAGATAGCGGCCCCAAACTGGAAACCTAAATCTGGATGTAGGCTCCTTAATTAAAATAGCCTGATTTTCAAAGGTGCTGAGCAGATGCCAATGGGTAGGGTTAAACAAACAGCCCGAGGAGGCCTCTGCCCAGCATAGGCTGAAATTTAGGCTGGCGAGCAAAGGACAACCCGGCTGATTGTAACTGCCTTGTGGGGGCTAGAAGGCAATAAATGGTCCTGCGAGTACCTGAGCACTGGATTTCCCAACGCCTGGAATTGTCTCATTGGCTGCTGCGGTAGTTTGCCAAAGGCCTGTTCCCTGCCTGCCATCCGGCAAGGGAGCGGCTGCAAACCCCCATGCTTCTGGCTGAACTGGAAGGAGCAGGGAAGAGTGAATTCCAGCCCTGGCCTGGAGGTGGTGTCCCGTGTGCGCCCACAAGGGGCTCTGCTCGGGAAAGGGGCAGGCTCTCCAAAGAAGCTGGCGCTGGTCATGCTAGACCAGCGTAGGCTCCCCTGGTGAGGGAGCAGCCCCCAGTGACCCCTGCACCTACAGTCATTGCCCCAGGGACTCTGGGCTGGAGCCTCAGCGCTCTGAAGCAACTGCTTGGCCTCACTCTCCCAGCACCACTGGCTACAAGGCTGATGTAACGGTCTTCATGGGCGTTCCCCTGGCCTAGAGGAATCGCCGCCTCTCCACCATCTCCGTCGTGTGGGGTGAGGAGCAGGGGGCAACGTGTCCCCTCCCAGACACCAGGCGCCTGTCTAAGCACCTATATAGCTATACAGGCCCCATTCCCATGCAGTCTGAGCACTCGCACTGCTCAACACATTTGCCCTCCCGACACCCCATGGGGCAGGGCCACACTGTTAGCCTCATCGCACAGGTGGGAGCTGGACCACAGGGGAGAGTAAGTGATGAGCGCAGGGCCCCAGGGAGTCAGGGGCAGAGCAGGGGCTGACCCAGGTCTTTGCATCCCTCTTTCCTCTGCCACCAGCTGTTTGGAAATGTCCATCTGTCTCTCTGCCCCATCTTCAGACCTGCTCCAAAACCGGATATTTCCAGCTGTGTCTGTCTCTAATTCCCACCTCACTCTGCTGTTCTGCAGCTCTGTGGCTATGGGCATGGCCCAAAGGAAAGCTGTCGTGCCTCGCCGAACAGCGGAGTTGTGTTGGTTCCTCCCCCAGGCCAGCTCTCGAGCCTCCCACTGCGGAGATAGGGCTGGTTTCCGTGTAGCACGGCTGTCTAGTATCTGCTTGGGCACGCAGGGCAGGCTAGACGGGCGTGCCCTACGTGTGTGTCAGCTACAACCCTAGCCTGGGCAGGTTGTCTGTGCTGTTTGGAGGGAGATATGAGTATACAGGATGTGTTTTCCTCCAGCTCCCACCCCCTCCGGTCTCTACTCTCATGTCCTCCCTATTGCCCCTCTGTCCTCGGCTTCCACTCTTGCCAGACCCCGGGCCTGGAACACCGCCCTCCCCTCCTGCTCCGTGTTCAGATCCTGCACGGGACATTCTGTTGAGCATCACTGGGGACCGTGCCAGGTTTACAATGGCTCCAGTGGCTCCATGGAGCCGGGTCCATGCTCCGCTTCCACTGCGCCCCGAGACCCCACTGGCTCCCCCTGCCACCACTTGCTCCTCTCGGCCTGCCTGCCGGCTGGCTGAGGACTCCTCTCCATCCCCTGACCCCACCCCCTGGTCCTCTCAGCCCCCAGTGCACCTCCGGCTCTGGGCAGTCTCGGCTTCCCACCACCTGCGGGGCCCCACTGTCTCCCCGGATCTGAGTTGTCTGGGACTGGTGCAGAAGCCTGGCCAGTCTCAGTCGCCCGGGTGTGTGTGTGGGGGGGAGACAGTGCGGAAGGCTTGGCTGGGCCCCTCCAGGCAAGTACGTCTTGAGGGACCGCGGCTGGGGCAGGTCCTGGCCTGGCTGATCACGCCACTCCCAAAGGGCCAGAACGATTCCAGGCCCTGCCTGCGCTGCCAGCTCAGCCCGGCAGACACAGTCGCCTCCCAGCAAGGCTGGTGAGTGTGGCCAGGAGGCAGGGCTTGGGGGAGTGGGTCTGTGGAGAGTCTGGGGGGTGCTGGGCTCTGAAGGGGCAGGGAGGTCTCCTCATGTGGTCTCCTCATCTCAAAAAAGATATACTGGCACTAGAAAAGGTTCAGAGAAGGGCAACTAAAATGATCAGGGGTTTGGAGAGGGTCCCATATGAGGAGAGATTAAAGAGGCTAGGACTTTTCAGCTTGGAAAAGAGGAGACTAAGGGGGGATATGATAGAGGTATATAAAATCATGAGTGATGTGGAGAAAGTAGATAAGGAAAAGTTATTTACTTATTCCCATAATACAAGAACTAGGGGCCACCAAATGAAATTAATAGGCAGCAGGTTTAAAACAAATAAAAGGAAGTTCTTCTTCACACAGCGCACAGTCAACTTGTGGAACTCCTTGCCTGAGGAGGTTGTGAAGGCTAGGACTATAACAGGGTTTAAAAGAGAACTGGATAAATTCATGGAGGTTAAGTCCATTAATGGCTATTAGCCAGGATGGGTAAGGAATGGTGTCCCTAGCCTCTGTTTGTCAGAGGGTGGAGATGAACGGCTGGTCATTGCCTGTTAGGTTCACTCCCTCTGGGGCACCTGGCATTGGCTACTATCGGTAGACAGAATACTGAGTTAGATGGACCTTTGGTCTGACCCAGTATGGCCATTCTTATGTTCTTATGAGGATCTGTGTGTGTTGGGGCACTAGGGAGTGGGGTTCTATGCGGGGTGCTGGGCAATTGTGGTGGGGCGGTGGGCAGGGGGGCGCTGGGCAGGGGTGGTGTTGGGCAGGGCGCATTTGTGTGGTGGGTGTGGTGGGGCACTGGGCATAGTGGGTCCGGGGGGGCTCTGGCCATAGGGAATCGGGGGGTGTTGGGCACACAATCGAGGGGAAGGGCACACTGGCCACACAGGGCCAGGCAGGCCACTGTGCTTCTGGCAACTGCCAGTTTGTAAATAGTGCCCTCGCATTGGGCGGGCCCCTGCCATGCCACGCCCCATTGCCTCTGGCTGGCCCCTCGCTCCAGGGACTGGCCTCCCCGCGCCATGCTCCATTGCCTCCATGGGGGCCCACAAATATGTTTGGCGTCGGGCCCACAAAAGGTTAATCCGGCCCTGAGCTGGGCCTTCATCTGGCGCAGCGTCTGTGGCCGACAGCGCCGGGCCCAGCACCGCGGCCCTGGGGCGATCTGGAGCCGGTTTGGGGTGCAAGCTCCCTTGGCAGGGCTGGGGCCAGCTGACAGTACTCAGTAAACAGTCGTTCTTTAAAATGTGTTAATTTTATGCAAGCTAATTTGCATATGAAATTTAACACGTGCATATTTGTTTCCCTAGTTCAGGTTTATAGCTGTTTGTTTCTTTTAGCAGTCTCCAGTGAGTGAGTGGAGCTGGAGGCAGCTCAGTGGCAAGGCAGTTTCCAAAGGGAGGGATACCCCTGCAATGACTTCAGGCTGTTCAGTGTTCACCACCCGTGATCTCTGGCCTCAGGCTGCCGATTCCCTTTCCCTCACTAGCCCCAGTCCGAGGCTCCCCCAGACTTCGGAAACACGCAGTAACCTCAAGCTCAGTGGGTGTGTCTACACTGCACACTAAGCCCAGGCCCGGACGCAGGTTTGAGGCCATGCCCCCTTCGGTCCGCACAGAATCAGACACTCAAGATGTGGGTCTTAGGACCCTGTGGAGGGGGCCAGAGCCTAGTTCCTGCTGTGACTCAGGACCACACCCTGTCACTTTGCAGCATGGATGCTGGTCTAGCCGCAGATCCGAGTCCGTAGGGCTGTGCAGTGCCGTGTGGATGCATTAGCAGGGCTGTGAGACCAGGGTCCAGCAATGGTAAACCCAGGTTTTAATGCAGTGTGGATGCTCAAGCTTGGGCTTGGAAATGCTGCGTTCCCAAGATTGGGTCCCCCAGACCCGCGCTTAGTGTGCAGTGTAGACACAGGCTACAGAGCCCCCAAAGGCAGAAGCTTTCAAATGGTTCGTGACCTGGTCTCTGCTGTTGGGAAGCTATTTCCCGGGTGTACGTGTGTTCTGTGCCACCCACAGCGGCTGGGGCTACCTGAGGCTTCCCTGAAATTCTCCCCCATTTGGTGCCATCAGTGCTAGCAAAGATGGGCGCACTAGTGCAGACTGCCCAGAGGTCTGTGCCATAATCACAATTTTCAGCAGATTTGCTTAAAACAGTAGTTTTTGCTTTTAAAATTGAAAAGTGTTCAAAACATTTTTTTAAATGTCAGTACAGTTTTTTGATTTGGGGATAAAACATTCCTTTATGTACGAAGCTGATGGATCAAAATTGGCAATTAAAAATCCCCACAAAACAAAACTGAAAAAAGAAAATTAAGAAACAGTCAATAGAACAAACAGGCTAAATATTTTCATTTAAAGTTTCTCATCTAAAGTTTCTTTTTTTTTTTTTTTGAGGAAAATGTTTTTTGGAAAATTCCCTGAGCAGGGCTGGGGGTTTGGAGGGGGGAGAGAAAGGGCCAAATTTTAAGACTTTTTTTTGTTTTGAGAAATTTTGACCAGGTGGAGTTTTCAGATGCCTCCTAAACACTCAGAAATGTTAGCGCATGTGAGTCAGGAAGGACGGTGGTGTTGCCAGCATGGGGGGGCAAGCGCTGAGGTCCTTGTACAGGACTGGGACCTCCGCAGGTGTCAAGCAGCATTGCTCCATTGCCGTCAGAATTCAAGGGAAGGGGGCGCTGACACCACGAAACTCCCCCTGCTGAGGAGCTGGCCAAGGACTCCAATGGAGTGACACCGGTTTACTCCAGCTGGGGATCAGACCCATCGAATCCAATGGAACTACACTGATTTACACCAGCTGAGGATTGGGCCCTCCAGTTGTTTGCATCCACGAGGGCTGCATGACAAATGAGTAAGAATTGCCCTCTAAGATTTTCGTCCCATGGCTCCAGTAACGTTGGGGCACAATGGGGCATGGATTGGCACACACAAAACTATTTCTCATGGAGGTGAAACATTCCTGTTTGTCCTTCCGCTATGGGCCACGTGGTGAGAGATGCTCAGCACGGGCTGACCCCGCAACTCCCAGGGAAGTCCAGAGGAGCTGAAGCTGCTGAGGAGAGATAGGCACCAGCAGTGTGGGGTTGGCCCCTATGCCTCTGTGTAAGACTTTTCTCAGTAATCCAGGAGTAATAAGAGTTCTGAGGCACCACATACCTGTCTTGTCATGTACACTCCGGCTGCAAAGCCAGCGAGTTTATACCCAGACCTGAATGAACTTACCACCCTCGCCATCTTGCCTCCAGTGAGAGCCACGAAACACGAGGGGCCAGATCCTCAGGGGCTGTAAATCAGCAGAGCCCCTGATTTAAAGTAATTCTGAAGTCAATGGATGAAATTCAATAAGGACAAATGCAAAGTGCTCCATGTAGGAAGGAACAATCAGTTGCACACATACAAAATGGGAAATGATTGCCTAGGAAGGAGTACTGCGGACAGGGATCTCAGGGTTATAGTGGATCACAAGCTAAATATGAGTCAACAGTGTGATGCTGTTGCCAAAAAAGCAAATATCATTCTGGGATGTGTTAGCAGGAGTGTTGTAAACAAGACATGAGAAGTCATTCTTCCACTCTACTCTGCTCTGATTAGGCCTCAACTGGAGTATTGTGTCCAGTTTTGGGCACCACATTTCAGGAAAGATGTGGATAAATTGGAGAAAGTCCAGAGAAGAGCAACAAAAATAATTAAAGGTCTAGAAAACATGACCTATGAGGGAAGATTGAAAAATTGGGTTTGTTTAGTCTGGAGAAGAGAAGACTGAGAGGGGACATGGGAACAGTTTTCAAGTACATAAAAGGTTGTTACAAGGAGGAGGGAGAAAAATTGTTCTCCTTAACCTCTGAGGATAGGACAAGAAGCAATGGGCTTAAATTGCGGCAAGGGCGGTTTAGGTTGGACATTAGGAAAAACTTCCTAACTGTCAGAGTGGTTAAACACTGGAATAAATTGCCTAGGGAGGTTGCAGAATCTCCATCATTGGGGATTTTAAAGAGCAGGTTGGACAAACACCTGTCAGGGATGGTCTAGATAATACTTAGTCCTGCCCTGAGTGCTGGGGACTTGACTAGATGACCTCTCGAGGTTCCTTCCAGTTCTATGATTCTATGATTTCACTGGATTGATTTACACCAGCTGAGGATCTCACCCTAGATTTCCAAGTGGGGGTATTAAAGTAAAGGACCAGTCAGATAGAACCCACCCAATGCAAGCAGGTGTCACGCTGCGGCTCTGCCAGGCGTCTGGGGCCAAATGGCAGGCTTCTGCATTGGGAAATGTGCTAACGGGGCAAGTGATTTGTCATATGGCTAAACAGCTACTAACTGTTAGGGGATTTAAAAATGAATGTAAAGAAAATAATGTGGGCTTTGCATAAGCCAAGCCCTACAGAGCAGGGCTGCTGGGTTCATGTAAACCCAGATAGCTTTGTAGTTGGATGGACTTTGAAAATATTTCTGCGGAGCCACTTAGGTGACTATTTATATGATTTTTATCACTGTATTAGCTGTGCATCTCCCAGTATTTAATGTGTTAATCCTCACACCACCCCTGTGAGGTGGGGCAGGGTCATTATCCCCATTGTCCAGATGAAGAACCTGAGGCACAGAGAAGCTACATGACTGTGGCCAAGCTGGGCATCTAGGTTGCATTATAAAGCATCTTTCCTCTCAAAGGGGCCCCAAGCTGTAGTCTGCATCCTGCAAAAACACATTGCTCACTTAAAGTACCTGAGCTGATTAGCTCTGGTTCCACAGGCAGCGGAATCACGGCTACTGAACATGGGACAGACCATAGTCTTCATGCGTAGGGTTGGTCCTGACAGTGCAAGCAGGGCCGGCTCTAGGTTTTTTGCCTCCCCAAGCTCCGAGAGCGCAATTGCTCAAGCGAAAAGAAAAAAAGAATGGTCGGAATGCCGCCCCTGGAATTGTGCCACCCCAAGCACGTGCTTGCTTTGCTGGTGTCTAGAGCCGGTCCTGAGTGCAAGCAGCAGAAATGGCTGGCTCTCTGAAGCCAGGCCAAGCGCTTCCAAGGCACCTAGCACCATAGGCTCAATGATTTCAATGGGAGTCAGGTGCCTCCATTTCTTTGAGGTTCTGGGCCTTAGTGTCTGAGTGCCAGATTCGTCTGCTACCTGCAAGCTATTGCCAAAGGCTCATCCTTTATGCAATAGATAATATTGTGATTTCAACTAAGTACAACCCAGCTAGTTTCCTGCCTTGCTGAAGTCGTCTCAAGCACAGGAAGCAGAAATCTCGGTTCTGGTGCTCGGACGTTCTACACAATGGTCATACAAAGGGTTAATGGTGTTCTGTGCTGGCTCCCTAGGGAGCAGTTACAAACAACAGCTATCCTGACCGCCGGTTCATTTGAACGCTACGCGCAATATCTGGCTGGTGGCCGCTTCTGTCAATATTTACTGATCAGTAAATCTCACTGGAAGTTTGGCCTCTTTTTAATATTTCCTGCTTTGCTAAGCTGCAGCAGCGCTGCCTAACCCCAGTGCTGTGCTCCGTCTCACTGTCCTCCCTGCTATCTAGTCTGCAAACACAATCGCTCAGTTGTCAGGGGCTCTGCTCTGACTGAATGTTTAAGTGGCTATTTTTAGATACCCCTTTTTCCTGCCGCCGGGAGGATCAAAACAACAAACCACTAGCAACCAAAAGGCGAATGGGAAAAGCCGAAAAGCCCCCAAAGCATGTCAGTCCCTTTCTCTGCTTCAGCAACGTGTCCTGGTCCAGGGCTCGGTTCTGCCACCTTTACTCTGGTTGATGCATACCGTACTTTTGCTGGTGGTCCTGCTGACACCAGTCATCACTGGTTCTGAAATCAATGGGTGGGGGGGGGCGACACACGCACTACGGTACCACTCACTGTGAACAAGGTGACCGAATCTGCTCCTTACTACATAAACTATCTTAATCAGTGATCATGTAAAATAGTAACGTGCTGCATCTAATTAATCTCCAGCTGGCTTCAGCAGCTCCATATTTATAGCAAACTATCTGGTAAAAGCAGCAGAAATAATAATCTGAATACAACAACAGCCAGCAGAGCCAACTCCCTACCTTTTAACACTGCAAAGGGCGTCAACACCTGGTACTATTACATGCCTCTTTCTGCACCTGGGCACTTTCTTCCACCAGTACCTGTGCCAGTGTGGCTCTGGCCCTCATCCCCACACCCCTCTGCTTCCCTCTTGCTGCAGCTGAGGCCGTGACAGTCCTCAGTTCCACCCTGGGCTCTCACTAAAGCCAGTGCATTTAGGTCAAAGTTTGCACTCACCTGGAGATGTAAGTGACCGGATCGTTCTCAAAAAGCCAGTGTCCTACGCGCCTGTTTAAGTAGCTGCGCGGGCGGTTGCCCCTGATAACAAGCCTATTTGTGTGTGTGACAAGAAGGTACCTGAAAAACCTGCAGCACACTGTCACCTGGCTGGCTGTTCAGCCACACACACTGCTGGTAATTCAGGTTTGGCATTCAGCTCACCGAGGCAGGAACGTCCGCTCTTATTCAAACCCACCGGTTCTAGAGCTCGCACAAAGCCTGGCGAGAACAGAGGCTGAGGATACTTGGCTTCCCTCTCTGCGCCTGGCTTCTCGCTAGCTGCTGCAGCACTTCAAAGAGCACGCTGTTGATGTAATGAGTTCCCCTGGCCATGTGCCAGGCTGGTTGTCATTCTGACGATTGTCTAATTAACGCACACTTGTTTCCCTTTAGGGACAGAACGTACACATACCATATAGAAGGGAGGGGATGGCAGGTATGACTCACCCACAGCTCCACCACAAGCGCTGGTAAATCTGTTTTCTTTCTCAGTGTGTCCTTCCTAGCTTTCCCGCCCTGACATCTTTTTTCATGGCACTTCTGCACCCAAGTTTGTGCCTGTGCATGTGTATAATTGTCTTACTGTTGGCACGCTGCACTCAGTTATGCCTTGGAGTCCCCTGCACACTTCCCGAACTCTCCTGGGTGGGCAAACTGGAGCAGGGGGACCCTTGGCACTGTCCCCACAATATACAGGCCGGTGTGGCTGAGTCAGCATTGAGGGATCACTGTGCAGGTGGAATTGCCATCGGAAGATTCCCCCCACCAGTTCTGGAACGGAGGCCGGTGAGGTCTCTGGCCTATGTCACATGGGGGTCAGACTGATCACAATGGTCCTCCTGCCCTTGGAATCTGTGACACCTTCTGAGCTCGGATGAAGCCAGAGAAAATTGTGCATCAGTCACAAGGGCTCCTAGGGCTCCTCGTGGAGGCCGCGTCGCACACCCCACCCTTCCCATGGCTGTGCTGACAGGCACCATCTAGCTCTGCAGAGGAAGGAGCCAGTTGGGCCTCCTGAAAATGACGACCAGCGTAAGGAAAATAACAATCTCCAGCAATGGGGTAAAATGCAAATGCAAACCCTGCCCATTAAAAGCCCCCAGCCATTAAACCTAGTGGTAGTTGGGGGTGCTGACCTCTTATTACCATCGACTTGGGTTCCAGGTGCACTAAGTACACAGGCTAATGCTTAGTGAGCCTGGCTGCTAGAGCTCTGGGGTGCCCAGACTGAAATACTGAAGGTACCTGGAGGTCCAGTGGGTGTCCGCTTGGGCACCAAACACTGGAGGCCCCTAAAATCAGTGGCTACGTTTGACCATATGGTCCTTAGCATCTGGGCTCTGCTGCCGTGAAAGGTGTCTGCCCTGCCGTTGGAGATTGCCGATGGGCATCTCTAGTGCCCTTGCTGAGGACTTACCTTTGGTTTTGGTTTCTTGCATTCCGTGGTAATGCCCCTTTGGCTGGGTTCCTGCCATAGCAAATTAGCAGTTTATAACTGGCTTTAATCTGCCCTCCAACCACAAGGATACTCTGGTGGTTAAGGCACAAGGCTGAGTGCTGTAACCATCCGCGGTCAGTTCCTGGCGTGGCCACGAACCTCCTGTGACCTTGAAGTCCCATTGGCCTGGTTCAGCCTCTTCTGCAGAGATACCTTTTCCGTGGGGAGTCTGAACAGAGCTCCATAAGGAATCCCTCACTTGGATGATTAAGCATAGATGGTTCTAATGTTACTTTGGAAACAATTTGGGGGAAGGAGGAAATACATTAGCAAAAATAATGTGATTTAGGTGTGAGTTTTGCACCCTCTTGCCCTCAGACTTTTATAGAAAATTGGTAACAGCTGAATACCTGCAGAGAGGCACAGTACATGCCACTTCTGCAAACTCCTACATCCAACTCCATACTCCCTCTGGCGTGGTGATGGGAGGATGGAGATCTCCTCTGGGGTTGTTCCTGCCTCACCAATGGATGTCTGCAGAGCACCCAAGTGTTCTGTCTGTTGTGGGAATTTTCTGGTCTGTTTTTTGGAATTTCCGTTGGTTTAGGGGTTTGTGTTCAGCAGTGCTGGGAGTGAATAAAACTAAACATTGACTGAGTGAAAGGGCAGAACTGATGAGTGTTGAAGTGCTGAGAAGGCTGGAGGGGAAAAAAAGCCTTTGGTTAAGAAGCTTGTAGCTGCAAACAGGAATGCAAACTTTTCCTTTAAGGAATAGCAGAGAGTTGGTTGTCAGCCAGCTGAGTTGCAAATTAGCCAATCAGAGGCAGCCAAAGCAATCCATGGTAATCTGACAGCACAGAAAATATGCTATAAATATCAGGGGAAGGCTAAAATCTCCTTTCCCAGCCTCACAGGCCTGTTTGAGATTGATGTCTAAGCCCTGGGGTTAAAAGCATCCAAGGACAATGCTTTAATACCCAGTACCTGCAGCTGCCCTCCCATGGGGTTTTATTACTGTACTCTTTACTTATAGATACATTGTTCTTGCCCATGTTGCTTCACCACTAGGGGATGTTTCCTCAGTAATTTCCATGGCCATGTGCTAATGCTTCACTAGATAAGTTTCCTGTGTTTGACCCTGTAGTCCTTACTTAGGCAAATTGAGTTCAAGCAGAGTTTTGCTGGCACAATAACTGCAAATTCAGTTGCTACTAAAACTCTAATGGAAACGTAGTGAGAGCTGGGTTAAATGTACCGTTTCATAGACTGTTCCCAGGTTTAACAATGAAGTTGCAGAGACACGTGGCAGGCCATGGAATATGTTGGATTTTGCAGGGCAAATTCACTGGTGCTCTCAGACTGCTTTGGGCCACCCCATGGCACAAGGAACCATGAGCCATGGTTTGTGCGACTGGAATGGGGCAAGACAGATAGTGTCCTGATGAGTCTTCCCCTGTCAGTACAGTAACAGGCTCAACACCAAAGAACAGAGAGAAAAATAAGTATGCAAATGACTGGGGTGCCCTTGGAAAGCAGTGACTCTGAAAAGGAGCGTGGACAAGTAACTACTGAACATGAGCTGCCGGTACAATGCTGGGACACAACGGCTCATGTGATCCTCGGCTGTAGAATGGGGCGTAGTGTGAGCAGGAGCGGGGAGGTAGATGGCATTGGTGAGCCCGATGCAGGGCTATTGCGTACAGCGCTGGTGTCCCCATTGAAAACTGGAGAGGGTGCAGAAAAGAGCCACAAAAATGATTGTAGGTCTGGAGAAAATGCCTTACCACGAGCCATTTGAAGAGCTCAGTCTCTTAGTTATCAAAACGAAGAATGAGATTATAGACTAGAAGAGCTTTCACATGGAGAAAATACCAGGTACTAAGGGGCTCTGTGATCTAGCAAAGGAAGGCAAAACAAGACCCAATGGCTGGACGCTGCTGCTGACATATTCAAATTAGAAATAAGGCAATTTGTTACCAGTGAGGGAGATGAGCCGTTGGCACAAACTCCCAAGGGCAGTGGTGGATTTTCCGTGTCAGTGTCTCAGATCAAGACCGGCTGCCTTTCTGGAAGAACTGCTGTAGCCAACCACAAGTTATTGAGCTCAGTACAGGGGGAACTGGGTGAAATGTAATGGTCTGACTGGATGAGCTCATGGTCCTTCTAGCCTTGAACTCTATGAACCTGCCAGGTGGAGCAGGCACTGTTTGCAATACAGTGGTAATCTAGACACCTGATAAAACAAGCTTTGCTTTTAAATCTTTGTAAACAGACTTCCAGGGGCAGAGCACCTGGTCCTACACACTTTACTTAGGCAAAAGGCCAGCGCCCCGTGTCCTGTTTAGCAGCACTGCCAGGCGAGTAGAGCGTGGACAGCCTTCCCAGTGAGAGACTGGTGTTAATGAGCAGCTGCTGAAGATATGTCTTGAAGATTAGCTGGGGAAGTAGGGCGCTCAGCAGAGCAATAGAGGTGTCTAAGCAACATTCACACTTGGAGCAGTCCATCTTGGAATGGGGAGGGGATTTCTGCAGCAGTGCCTTCACAAGCCACAGTAATATGTAATGCATATATATATGCACACACAATCATTATATAAATTGATCATGTATGTTTATTATACATTTATAATGTATAGTTAACGGTAATAACAACTTAATCTTTTACTTAGTGGGACTTCTGGCAATCTTTGCTTTCAACAATTCCCTTGAAGTTTGGTTTGTGTTCAGTTGTGCTCACATGCAGCAGTTCTCTTAAGTGTCTGTCTGTCAAAATGGATCAGTGCTTGGATTTCACATGTTTTGAGTGTCGAGAAAACAGTCTCACAAAGATAGGTCAAGGCAAACATCGAGATTAACTTTAGGGCCGCAACTCTGATGTTGGTGTATTTGTCTTTTGGTACAGATTTCCAGAAAGTAAGGGTCCCCTCTGTCTCCTGAACTGATTTCAATCTGTCATCTTCCAAAAGTTCTATTATTTCCATCTGGGAAGTTGCTTCATCAGTGACTAAAGGGGGCTTCAGACAATTGGCTTCAGCACTAAAGGGGTTAGTCAGAAATCTGATTTGAGGTCTTTTCTCTGCAAATCTTGGAATCTTTCCTCAAAATTGTCCTTAAGATCTTTAATCACAATCGCATACCTAGTTGTGGTCCGTTTTAGGGGTTCTGCTGCATCTTCTTTTGATCTGGCTGGAAGTTGTGACGTTGAGGAAAAGTGTGTCAGCTCTCCCTCAAGCATTTGTCTATGAAACAACTGCAGTTTGTTCATGAACGCAAATATGCCTTGCACTAGATCAGACAGCAACTGGAATTGTCCTTGTAAGTCCACATTTAGTTTATTCAGTCTTCATCCAGTTCTTCAATTAGATTTTGAAATTGTCTGTGATTGAGTGCATTTCACAATGTGCAAGACAGGTTTCATGACGTGATCAAATTTGAGACTTTTAGATACCCGTTGCTCCCGATGAATAATACAGTAAAATGTCCAAAATTTGGGAAAGCTCTTGTCAGACTTACAAAGCCCTACTAATCCATTCGCAGATCTGCACATGGATAGAGCCCCGTCCGTTGCAATGGCAATGAGCTTCTGTAAAGGCAATTGGCTTTTCGCAACTACCAACATCAATGCCTCCCTGAGATCTTGTCCACGAGTTCTGTCCTTTAGTGACACAATATCAAGGAATTCTTCCCGTACAACACAGTTGTCAGACACAGTCCAGACAAATACCAATAGTAAGATTTATCCTGTACATCGGACGACTCGTCCAAAGTGATGCTCAAATATTCACACTGCAGAAGTTGCGAGCGCAGTTGCGATTTGATGTCACTGTCCAGGCCAGACATTTTCTTCTGTAGATTCTCGTTCTCTGGTGACAGGATTGAAATCACATCAGTGAGGCATGTTTTTATAAGCTCTCCTTCAGAATAGGGCTTTTTTGCATGGGCTATGTGCCAGGAGGCTAATGTTACAGTCTGCGATCGGTTGGCAAATCTGTGAAGTACTGGGCCTCTACATCTGTTTGTTTTTTCAAAGTTTTCAGTTTTAAAGTGCGGAGTTCAGAACCTTGTGAGAATTCTTGATCCATATGTGCATGGCTAGAAGCGAAATGACGCTGCAAGTTTGAGAGATACACGTCTGGCAAAGAAGACACATGGCCTTACTATTACGTTCAATGAAAAGGTACTTATTCTCCCACTTCTGTTGGAAGCCTCGATTTTTCATCTGTGTATTTTCTTTTCTGTTTGCACTTGCCTTCCATTGTTAGATGGTGTAAGAAAAATTTTGATTAAACATTTCCACACCTAACTAGTCACCGTGTGCTTTATTCAAGGAGACACCGGTGCTGGCCAGGGGGTGCTGGACCCAACTCTGTTCCAGGCCCCGCCCCCACTCCACCCCTTTCCCCAAGTCCCCACCCCCATCTCTGCCCCACCTCTTCCCACCCCCTCATCTGAGTGAGCGGTGTCCTCGCTCCTCCCCCCTCTGAGCCTCCTGCAAAACAGCTGATTGTGGTGGGCGGGAGGCACGGGAGAGGGCAGAGGAGGCGCTGATGGGGAGGGGGCCGCTAGTGGGCGGGAGCCGCTGGGGGAGGGAGGGATGGCTGATAGGGCTGCCAATAGGTGCTGAGCACCCACCATTTTCCCCCAGAGTCGGCTCCTATCAGGAGCCACATATCTTCTGAAGGGCTGCATGCGGCCACAGGTTGCCCCCTCCCCTTCCCCCCACCTAGAGAGTGTGGAACTTTCTAGACCTGTCAGTTTGGCACTGCAGCAGCAAGAAGACCATCTACTCAATTTGGTATGGATTTGTGTGTGTCTATTCCTAGCACATCAAAACTTTTCAGAACTTAACTCCCCTTACCCCTGGCAACTGTGAGTGGGAGCTCTTCTTCTTTATTGCTTCCTAGGAAAGGAAGGAAAACCCTAATGTGGCAGGAACTCTTTTCCTTCACCTCCTGATCTGCAGCAAGCAGGCCACTGATTTGTAAGGACAGGACATTAGGCAGAGATGTATTTCATTTAACAAAGTGTTATTATTATAAACTTAGAGTTATTATTTCAGCAATATTCCTCTGAACGCTAGAGCTGGTCAAACATTTTCAGCTGAAAGATTTGTTTTGACAAACAATGGCTTTTCAATTACAGAGCAGTTTTTGCAAAACAATTTTCAGTTTTGTCAAAAACTCAGTTTTTTTGTCAAAAATATAATCCCTCTAAAGCCAACTTTTATTTTGTTTTCCAGTTGTTGAATCCATCCCCCGAATTTTTCATCTTTTGAGGGGAGGTTAACGAGAACCTCCAAAATTTTGATGAAAACTAAAAGTATTTTATTTTCATATTTGTCAAATAATTTCCTGACCAGCTCTACTGAATACTACTGTCTGAAATCGGTCAGATGTGATTTTGCAGGATGTAAATCTAGTGCCATTAGCTTTGTAGTAGGTTACACATAATTGCTGTGTGTGGGATGCTCAAAGGGGAAGGTTTGAATAATTCATCTGATGAGTCATCTCTCTTTCCATTGAAAAGCTCACAAAGGAGCATTAGGAGATTCGGAGGATCAGTGACTGCTACCCTCAGAAAGTTTCTCTCACCAACAGAAGTTGGTCCAATAAAATAAATTACTTACCCACCTTGTCTCTCTAGTATCCTGGCTGGGACCAACACGGCTACAACACCACTGCATACCCTTGGAACAAACACTCTGAAATAGGCCTTCCTCAGAAAAAACCTGCATCTTATGTACTGTAGCCAGGCCAAATTCTGCTCTCAGTTATGGGCTTGCAAGTCCCTTTGAAATGATCCTCTGAGCAGTCCCATTTGGGTAGTCCAGGGACAGATGCTTGCACCCATGTAATGGAGAACAGTATTTGGCCCTCTCTACAAATTGTCTGCTTGGGTAAGATGGGACAATTGCAGGATTAAGGGCAGAGGGAAAGTTGGCCAAGTGATCTTAACTGAGTTTCTCCATACTTTCAAATGTTTGCTTTGTTTTTAACGTGGAGCCTGCGCCTTGATTTCCAGGCTCCCTAATGTTAAGTTTCTTGTTTTTTCAGAAATCTACTGTAGTATTTGATGGCGTTCCCCCCTGAAGTAAGTGATATTGGGGAAAACAACTTAACTTCAGATGAGCAAAGTTTCTGTCTGGGGATATAACTGAGAACTGCATCCCTCCCTGCACTGGCAAAGATACAGCTGCAGGAGTCATCAGTCCTTCTGTGTCTGGGCATAATGCACTAAGCCCCCACTGGGGCCACCGGGCTGTTCTCAAGGTGAACTATGCCTTCCTGTGACACCTTTGTCCTTGGCCGCTGTCAGAGACACGCACAGGATGGATTAGGTAACTCACAGGTCTGTTGCTGTATGGCAAATTCTAGCTCATGGACACAGTGGTTGTATATTATTAGGACTCTACCAAATTCACGTCCATTTTCATCAATTTTACAGTCACAGGCTTTTAAAAATGATCAATTTCATGGGTTCAGATATTTACCCCTGAAATTTCACGGTGTTGTAACCCTGGTGGTCCTGATCCAGAAAAGGACTATGGGCTATTGTAGGTGGGGTCATGGGATTGCCCCCCTCACTTTGGTGCTGCTGCTGCTGCCAGAGGTGCTGCCTTAAAAACTGGGCAGCCGGAGAGCAGTGGGCAGCGCAGATGGGAGGGTCACATGGCATTGGTGGGGGTCATCACTCTTTTGGGAAGCAGGACATGGTCGGAGCCCCGGCTGGGGCACCCCCAGCCCTACCCCTCCCCAGCAGATTTCACTGGGGAGATCAGATTTCATGGTCCATGATGTGTCTTTCATGGCTGTGAATGTGGTAGGGTCCTATATATTATCCTATATATTACTGGCCAAATGTTGAGCAGAAGCACAATGACTTCTTTCATGTCCTCTCAATCCTCTTTTCTGGGTTTCTGTTTCTTTAGTAAGATTTTATTATTTGACAAATAGCCTGGGTTTCACTGCATGGCCTATCCCAGAGGTTACACAAGTGGATGCAAATTTCCCCCAAATGTCCCTTGCCCCACAGTTAGGAGCGCACCTTTCCCTCTGCCTCGCCATGTGAGCCATAGAGTTTAAAACCAGAAGGGACCACCACGTCATCTAGTCTGACCTCCTGTATATCACAGGCCACCAGCCCCAGCTGGCACCTGCACCTTAAACCCACCTACTTGCAAGGGATTTTTTACTGCTCGGCCAGCTTTTCATACAAACGAGTCATCTGCTTGGCATTTCCAGTTGTAAGCTGTGCCAAATATAGATCCTTTCCCCCAACACCTTTAGGGATTGCTCCTGAGTGACTAAAATGCATACAGAGTCTGCAGCTCCCTGCCAGGAGACATCTGACAATGCTGTTGTCATCCTTAGGCACAGCATGTCCCAGCAGGTCCAGGAAGCATGCTAAATATCACACATGCACATGTGTGAGTTGGCTGCCTTACTCAGCTCACAGAAACATTGGCTTCTCATTGGAAATCCTAAGACCTGGAGAAACACTGTAAGAGGTAATAGACCATTCACTTGGTCTTGGAAAGTTGGGCTGCTTGCCGAGATGAGAAATACCATTGTGATTCTAAAAGGCTCTGCCAATGGGTAATCCTTATCATGATGTTCCCGTTATGCCTCTGGTGTTTAGGGCAGCGACGAAGCTCCTTGTAAGGTAACTCCCTTCTCTTCATGTGCCAATATATTTATGCCTGTATCTGTATTTTCCACTCCATGCATCTGAAGAAGTGGGTTTTTTACCCATGAAAGCTTATGCCCAAATAAATCTGTTAGTCTTCAAGGTGCCACTGGACTCCTCGTTGTTTTTGTGGATACAGACTAACATGGCTACCCCTCTGATACTCCACTCCTATCTGTTTCTGGCAAGTCTTTCAATGGTCCCACAGCTGTGCCCAGGTTTTTCAGCTCAGCTTCCACAGCTCTTCACCATGTTGTTTTTGGGCGGCCTCGTTTTCACTTGCCTTCAGATGTCCATTTATTGCTACTCTGGTGATGGAATCAGTTTCCATCCAAAGCACATGGCCAATCCATCTCCAATGCCTCCTGGCAATGATGGTGCTCAGATCCTCTTGGCTGCACTGTGTCCATAGATCTTGGTTTGAGATTGTTCTGGGCCAAAAGATAGGGAGGATTTTCCTGAGGCAGTTTGTATGGAATGAAGACAGTTTGGACATGTCATACTTTCTCATTCCCCAGCATTCTGCACTATAAAGTAATTTTGAAAGTACACAGCTCTGATAACGCTTGAGTTTGGTTTTGGTTTTGGTTTTGTATGTTGATGATTTCCAGATTGTATTTAAGCTCCTGAAAGTGTTCCTGGCTTTATTGATATTGTTCTAGATGTCCCGGCTTGTTCCACCTCCTGGCTGATGGTGCTTCCCAAGTGTGTGAATGTTTCTACATTGGTGAGACCATAATCCTCTATCCGTACTGGTGATGGTGCGGCAATATTAAAGGCCATGATATCGGTCTTACTGCTGTTGATTTTCAGTCCAGTTTGCTGGCTGAATGCGTTGAGTCGAGTTGTTTTTTCTTGTATGTGGTTTTTGGTTTTTCTTGCCAATAGGTAAGGCAGATGCGTTTTAGACACACTGAGCTGTGAGACTCATTACAACGTGCTGAATAGCTCTGTTAAAATAAATCCCATACCAGCGTCTCCATGATAGAGCCTGCATTTTTACAGTGTTATAATGCAGACACAACCAATCTGCTACTGGCTGCCACTGGGTATACTTGGCAAAATAGATGATGTTTATCCTTCTGTAATAAGAATTAACTTGGCAGATTTGTGTTACAGGACAGCTTTACTGAAAGAATAACACACCAGTAGACGTGACCCATAACAGACAATATAGGGCCAGATTCTGCCATCCTTGGGTTTGCAGAGTACCCTGTGAGCAGCCCCATTTAAACCAGTGTAGATATCATGGAGTACAGTATTACTCTGGGTGAGCAAGGATGGTAAAAATCCGGCTTAAAATGGTGATGTTAATACATAATCATTTATATTTATTTAGTGCTTTTCACCTCCTGGGGTCCCGAAGTACAAACTTCCAGGCCAGTCAGTAAGTCAGTAAGTTACATTTTTAATAAAACAAAACAACCAGAAAATCTGGACACACTCAACCCCAAGTCAACCTTAACTCTCCTCCATAGCCCTGATCACCATTCATCCCCTTGCTTACCACTGCAGGGCACAGATCCCCACTGGCCCAAAGAAAACTCCACACACTGGCTTGTAAATTGCCAGACCAGCCACTAATTAAGACCCAGAGACCAGATGCTTTCCAACCTTCACCGCCTGGGCCAGAGACCGCAACACCTCACATTTTATTCTTAACGCATGGCCCTGTACTTGCAGAATCTGTAAATTCCTTCGATCCAGTCCATTTGGCTGGTGGAGTTTGCAGATTCCATCAGCTACACTCGCAGAGTTAGTAAAGTTCATGAGGCATAGGAAGAAATGTCTAAATATCCCCAGGATGGAGCAGAGAATTTACAGGCTCCAATGTTTGTAACAATTTATTCCAGAACGAACCACCCAGTCCGATCCAGCAGGAGCAGCAGTGGAAGTAGACAAGGTTTTAACTATCTTAAGTGAAATCCTGGCTCCATTTAAACTGATGAGAGTTTTGCCATTGACTCTAGCGTTTCACTTGAGGATGTTTAGCCTGGCCTAGTATCAGCTGACTACCCGACTTGTGCTTAGTCCACTAGCACACAGAGCTTCCCAGGCATGTCACTCCGTTTCCCCAGTCGTACAGTCTGTAAACTCAGTCTGTATGGAACTTTCACTATAACATTCACTATCACCAAGTGCCATGAGCATCTCACTGGGGCGGTAACACAATGGCCTTCTGCAGGAGTGAGAGGCAGCCAGGTAAATAAAGCCTACACTAAAAGAAGAACAGGAGGACTTGTGGCACCTTAGAGACTAACAAATTTATTAGAGCATAAGCTTTCGTGGACTACAGCCCACTTCTTCGGATGCATATAGAATGGAACATATATTGAGGAGATATATATACACACATACAGAGAGCATAAACAGGTGGGAGTTGTCTTACCACCTCTGAGAGGCCAATTGATTAAGAGAAAAAAACTTTTGAAGTGATAATCAAGCTAGCCCAGTACAGACAGACAGTTAGATAACAGGTGTGAGAATACTTACAAGGGGAGATAGATTCAATGTTTGTAATGGCTCAGCCATTCCCAGTCCTTATTCAAACCGGAGTTGATTGTGTCTAGTTTGCATATCAATTCTAGCTCAGCAGTTTCTCGTTGGAGTCTGTTTTTGAAGTTTTTCTGTTGTAATATAGCCACCCGCAGGTCTGTCACTGAATGACCAGACAGGTTAAAGTGTTCTCCCACTGGTTTTTGAGTATTTTGATTCCTGATGTCAGATTTGTGTCCATTAATTCTTTTGCGGAGAGACTGTCCGGTTTGGCCAATGTACATGGCAGAGGGGCATTGCTGGCACATGATGGCATATATCACATTGGTAGATGTGCAGGTGAACGAGCCCCTGATGGTATGGCTGACGTGATTAGGTCCTACACTGAGCTTCTTATCGCCGCTTCATGTTTTCTTCCCTCTTTAAGGTGTGGCTCAGTTATTCTTGATCTCCATGTTGCATAGCTGCACCTTCTGAAGTGGGAGAGCCCTTCACACTGGAATGTCGAAGGGGAACTTTCCTTTTATGACCTAGAAATGCCTTGCAATTGAATTCCAGGTGATGAGGAGGCAGGTGCTTTTGCATATGCAGTTGTTGGCAGCTGTGATGGGCTGTGGCAGGCTCACTGGAGGGGCCCTCCTTTCGATGTGGGACTTGGCTTTAATTTCCTCTGATAGCCGTTTCTGTCAGAGCTGCTTGTGAAGGAGGCACTTGGGTTAATGTGGCCTAACGATGAAAGATGTGCTGATCAGAAAGTATGAACGGGAAGAGACGAAAAGGGACCTTGTTTGGCCACGTTCTTTTTATTAAATTATATTTTTCTTAGATGTTAAGACCAGAAGGGATCAGTAAGATCATCTAGTCTGACCTCCTGCATGACACAGGCCAGAGAACCTCACCCGGTGATCCCTGCATAATTTTCATGTGACATACTATTCATGCCCACTGCAAGAACTTTCACAGGATTAGAACCATTCTAAGCCAGGATCTTACCCCTAACCCAATAAACCTCTTTACATTGCAAAATGCAACAAAATCAAATACAGTAGGGTGTAGCAAATTGCCTTTTGATAGCATGTCAGGTAGCACTCCAACATGTTACCCTTTTATTACATATTACACACACATATTTTGCCAGTGGGTTTCACAGCTATTTGCTGACAGAAGAGGAATGGTGAGACTCTGGATTCTTGGGTTCCATTCCAGGCTCTGGAGGAAGTGTTCTCCAATGGGCACAGACTCTTCTGCCCATTTCCCACCAGCTTGACCCCTTCTGCCCCAGGTCAAAGACACCCTGTCTTTGTCTCAGTCCTCACCTACTCAGTCCCAGTCTCCACTCCTCAGGCTTATTAACCCAGACCCAGTCTCCTGGTTGAGCATTGTCTCACTGTACAAGTCCCAGTCTCCCCCGACTCCCCGTCTCTCCTTTCCTCACACCCAGTCCCAGGCTCCTGCCCAGGCAGCCCCATTCCCCACTCCCCACACCGTGTTCAATCTGTCTCTCCCATGCACCTCCTCCCTGGCTTGTCTCAGTCTGTTTGTCCAGTCAGTCCCAGTTCTCCCCCAGCACCCATGATCTTTGTCAGATCTGTCGACCCTCTCCTTCTTCCCCTGTTCCTTCCAAGAGTGGTTCCTAATGCCATGTCTTTGTCCAGCTAGTCCCACTCTCTCACTTCCGCCCCCAGCTCTCGTCTGATCTCTGTGACCCCTCCAGTCAATTGGGGTCGCAGTCCTGCTCTCATTTCCCTCACTGGCACCAGTCCCGAGCTCTCTCTCTAACTTTCAGGCACAGTTTCTCTCCCTGCTCCAGTCTCAGGCCATGTCTCCACTACAGCTTATGTCAGCATAACCACCCCCCTAAGGGATGTAAGTTAAATCGACCTGGTGTGGACAGCGCAATGTGAGCGGGAGAGCTTCTCCAACTGACATAGCTACTGCTGCTCGCAGAGGTGGTTTTATTATGCCGATGGGAGAGCTCTCTCCTGCTGGCATAGAGCGTCTTCACCAACATGCTGTATGTGCAGCCAAGCCCGCAGTCTTACCGGCCTCTTTTTCCCAAGCTGTTCCTTTCCCCCTCCAAAGTCCAATTTTTGTCCCCTCTGCATTCAAATAAATCTGCTTCCTCCTATACACTGCCTGCATGCCGGCGACTATCACGGAGCGACTGACAAGGCTCCCTGCACTCTATTCCAGTGCCCAGCCCCATCCTGACCCAGAGCAGAGGTGGCTCTAGGCACCAGCACACCAAGCGCGTGCCTGGGGTGGCAAGCCGCGGGGAGCAGCCTGCTGATCGCCGTGAGGGTGGCAGTAAGGCTGCCTTCGGCAGCTTGCCTGCGGGAGGTCCGCCAGTCCCGTGGTTTTGGCAGCAATTCGGCGGCGGGTACGCTGAAGGCGCGGGAGTGACAGACCTCCTGCAGGCATGCCGCCGAATCCGCGTTACCAGTGGACCGCCCGCAGGCATGCTGCCGAAGGCTGCCTGACTGCCGTGCTTGGGGCGGCAAAATACATAGAGCTGCCCCTGACCCAGAGTAATTGGGAGCAGAAATTATAGGGAAATCCTGTAGCCTATAGGCTGGTGCATGCTCAGATACACTGTGGGGATGGCACATGCAGAGTCTAGGCAGCTGTGAGGGAACTGAGCGTGCTCAGTGAGGATGGACTCTTTGAAGATTTTAGCTGCTAAAATCAATGGCTCTGCTGAGCATATATGAACTGTGATTTTCCAAAGGCTCATAAGTTGGCCAAATTTGGGTTGATTCGCACAGGGATAGTTAAAGGCACATCCCGGACACAAAGGCTACCCCCTTTCAAATTTCAAACTCCCGCTCCAAAGCGTGGCGGGAGCACTACAGCATCTCAAAACACACCAGCTGGAGACGTCTGATCGATACACAGGAACGGCAGTGCAGGACTGCGTCTAGGAGTGGGAGAACTGTGTGATTCCACCCCAGAAAAGAGAAGGCCTGAGGCCAGACCCCATGGGGGATGGCACTCGGAGACCAGAGAGGGTACACACTGCAGACGTGCAGCTAGCTCTGCCACTATGGCAAAAATCATGAGAGCTCTTTCAGACTGAAAAAGCTCTTTTAGGCCATTTTAGAGGTAATTCCTTTAACTGTTTTCTCCCTCTACAGCGGGAGTGTCAGCTAAGCCTCCTGGCTTTCCAGGAGGAAGGATGCCTGAAATAGCACCAGTTCCTTCTGCAACCTGTTTGTCTAGAAAGTCTGTGGCAAGTGCAGGGCGCATGCTGGCATGGTGCAGCGCGAAGGTGGTAGAATTATTCTTACCATTAATGTAAAGCACCCAGAAGAATGCAAGACACTTAATAAAGAACATTGACAGGCATGGTCCCTGCCCTGAAGCTCTTACAGTCTAAACTGTGGGCATGCCAAAGCAAGCAAGCGTTACAAACACAGGAACAGGTGACGGTCTCACAATCCCTTCCTTTCGACATCTGACCATCTGGCTGGTTCTGCTAATGCAACACCCAGCAAGGAAGCTAGATCCGTGCTAGTGAACAGTCTTGGTTGCAGGCGTCCCAGAGGAAGTGAGTGTTGGGGAGGGATTTAAATGAGGGCCAGGTGGTGGCTTGGGGGACTGGTGTGAGGAGGGCACGCCAGGGAACAGGACAGCAGGAACAAAGGTGCAGAGACACCTACGGGAGAAACAGCCAAGCCTTGGGTCAGGCTGGCTATCTGGGAGAGCAGAGGGTGAGCTGAGATACAGAGCAGTGAAGTCCAGGGATAGGGCACTGGACTTGGAGGATGCAGGACCCCTGAGTTCTCTTTCTGGAGCAAGTCTCCTCTAGGATGACCAGATGTCCTGATTTTATAGGGACAGTCCTGATTTTTGGGTCTATTTCTTATATAGGCTCCTATTACCCCTTACCCCCGGCCCAATTTTTCACACTTGCTATCTGGTCATCCTAGTTGCTTCACTCTCTAGCCTTTTGTCTCCCCTCCTGCCTTTGGTTGGACTCGTCCATGTCAGTCCTATGGGGAAGGGATGGACTCTATTTTTCAGGACCTAGCACAATGGGGCCGTCTCACCTGGGGCCTCCAGATGCTACTGTCAAACACACAGTAGTGTCAGCTGACTAGGGCAGGGTGGGGTTATGCAGCATTTTGAAGGCAAGGACAAGAAGAGGGAGCCAGTGGCTACTCAGGAGAAATGTAGCCATCCCGAAGGAATGCTGATAAAACTCTTCTATGACACCACACCGTGCAGCCCACAGCTGGCACACATGGACACACGTTGCTTACACGCGTGTTTCATAGCATACCAGTCATTACAGCCAGGGGCTCTCAGAGTTGATTGTGCAGGGCTTGAAGGCTGGAAGCAGCAGTGTTAGGCACCAGAGTTGTTGACTCGGAATTGCTGCAAGTGCAAGCTTAAGCATTCCATCCTGCATTGTTTGAGAATTGACGTCAGTTTCAACCGTCCCAGAATAGCTGTAGGGAGATGCATGATCTCATTTGCAAGGGTAACTTGTCAAAGGCAGCAGAAGTGTTGCAATTACCATGCCTGTCACAATAATGCCATAGTTACAATAAACAAATCCAGGTGAACAAATGACAATGACATTTTTAAAGTACATCTTGTTCCCTTTTTCTTACAGTTATTATTGGTTCCAATGGCATTCCTGCAAGATTAGACCTTTAGCCATGAAGAAGTTAAACACCATCTGCCTTTTACACACGGAGAGACTGAAGCTCAGAGGTTAAATGACTTGCCCAAGGTTACACAGCAAATCTGTGTCAGAGCGAAGATGGAAGACATGCCTCCTGCCTCTCAACAAATGGCTATCCTCCTAGACCACACTTCCTCCCAGGCAGCCTGTCTAACCGTTCCTTAGGAGCCTCGATTCCCCAGCCTGCACATTCTGTTGCAGATTACCTGTCCTCTGCTACCTACACTGGCTTCCCACAGAATATCAAATCAAGATCAACATCTTTGGGCTTGTCTTTAACGCGCTCCATGGCCTGGGCCCAAGGTATCTAAAAGAGCCTAAAGCTCTAGGATGAAAATTGTGGTGGACAACAAGGCTGCTCTGGCCCAAGGGAAGTCTCTACAATAATGGTAAAGCTCATCTGTGCAGGGGCTGGGCCGAGACTGAGGAATGAATTCCCCAGGAACTAAGAACCATCACAAACCTCCCCACCTTTCGCTCCCGGTGCCAGGCGCGCTGTGCCAACTTGCCTTCTCTAATATAAACATATAGCAACATATGAATCTAATCTAATCTAATCTCTCTCTCTCTCTATATATATATACACATATGAAAAAAATATTCCAAAAGAAAACATTTCACTGCACACCCTTCGCCCCCTGGGGAGAGGAAGAGAGAATAAACAACGCATGACAGTGGTTAGTCGTGTTGCTCAGTGCATTATGGAAGGTGCTTCGATACTATGCTGACAAGTGCAGTATAAGAACCTATATACACTAGACCAAAAGTGGCTCTTAGAAACTGTTCAGCAATGTTGGGTGCAGGGAAAAAGGACTAGTGGCAGAGTGTCCAATACAATTTTTGTGGCTCTGCAAACTCAACATGGAGATCACAGCTATGTACATGGTATACACCAGACTGACTGGATCTTTCCTCTGTAAAGCATTTTGAGCAGTATCTAATCACACTAGCCCCAGACAGAACAGGAAGAGGTATATGATATATAGAACTAGATGGACTAGTGTTCTACAGTTGAGCAGGTGAACATAGTTTGTTACCAAATTGTTTACTTAGTTCCACTGAAGACAACAGGAATAATCCCACAAGTAAGGGCTGCAGACTCTGGCGCTATGTGTCTCTGGTTAATAGAACTGGCCTGATAGCTGCCTCTGAAACACTTCCATCCTGCCTTTGCTGGCAGCTCCCTCAGCCAGCTGGAAATGTTCCCGGTGTCTGAGTGCCCCCATGTGCCTGTGGAGAGAACTTGGAGGCAGCTGAAATTGGCCCGCTCACATGCAGCGCAAGAGGGCTTTGTCTGCTCTGCAGACGCCCAGGACTCTGTGTTTGCTCAGGTTTTCAGTAACCTTTTAAAGACACAGGCAGGTTTTTACACGTTGCAGCACGAACCGGATACCCGTGTTATGGCAGTTTACGATTGCTTCTCAGTGACAATAGCTGCCTCAAAGATCAAACAGGGTGCTGGGCCAGGGTCACTGCTCCAGTAATTAAGAGGCATTGGGGAAAACCCACGGGGAAGTTGACCACTGCAGCAACCAATATGAGTGGTCTCTTGCTTCTAGGACTCCCTGTCTGATAGGCTGATCCCCAATTGATAGCAGCTCCTTAGAAATGTCCAAGCTGGGTGTTCTTATCCTTCTCTTGTAGAAGTGGAAATGGAGACCCGGAGCCCAAGTTCACAGTGAGTCGGGGCAGTGTTGGCAAAAGAACCCTGGTCTCCTGGCACTTAGTTTCCTGCTTCTAGCCCTTGCATATGGTCCCTCCCGGTTCAACGTTAAAGATTTCAGGGCTTGAAAACCCCACTTGCCCAGGGTGTGTAGGGCTCTGTCCTAGGGTTACCATATTTTAATTTAAAAAAAGGAGGACACTCCGGCTCGGCCCCAACTCCGTCCCTTCCCCCCCCCCCCCCCCTCCCCCAACTCCCCGCTCCCACTCTGCCCCCTCCACTGAACGCTCCGCCCCCCTCTTCCTCCCCCTCCCACTTCCCGCGAATCAAATGTTCGCGGGAAGCCTGAAACAGGGAGGCAGCAGGTAAGCTGGGGCTGGGGCGCGGCACGGCCCAGTCCAGCCATCCCGGCCGAGTGGCTCCCTCCAGCAGCCGGCTGGCCCAGGCCAGGAGGCTGTGGCCCCAGCGTCTCCTGCCCGGCTCGGCTCGGGCCCTGGGGCGCCGGCCTTGGTTCCAGCCCGCCCTGGCCCCAGCAGCCCCAGCAGCTCCGGCCCCCGGCCCCAGCAGCTCCAGCCTCAGCAGCTCCGGAGGATAACTAATGTGATGCCAATTTTTAAAAAGGGCTCCAGAGGTGATCCCAGCAATTACAGGCAGGTAAGCCTGACTTCAGTACCAGTCAAACTGGTTGAAACTATAGTAAAGATCAAAACTGTCAGACACATAGATGAACATAATTTGTTGGAGAAGAGTCAACATGGTTTTTGTAAAGGGAAATCATGCCTCACCAATCTACTAGAATTATTTGAGGGGGTCAACAATCAGGTAGACAAGGGGGATCCAGTGGATATAGTGTACTTAGATTTCAGAAAGCCTTTGACAAGGTCACTCACCAAAGGCTCTTAAGCAAGTAAGCTGTCATGGCATAAGAGGGAAGGTCCTCTCATGGATCAGTAACTGGTTAAAAGATAGGAAACAAAGGGTAGGAATAAATGGTCAGTTTTCAGAATGGAGAGAGTTAAATAGTGGTGTCCCTCAGGGGTTTGTACTGAGCCCAGTCCTATTCAACATATTCATAAATGATCTGGAAAAAGGGGTAAAGAGTGTGGTGGCAAAATTTGCAGATCATACAAAACTACTCAAGATAATTAAGTTCCAGGCAGACTGCAAAGAGCTACAAAAGGATCTCACAAAACTGGGTGACTGGGCAACAAAATGGCAGATGAATTTCAATGTTGGTAAATGCAAAGTAATGCACATTGGAAAACATAATCCCAACTATACATGTAAAATGATGGGTTCTAAATTAGCTGTTACTACTCAAGAAAGAGATCTTGGAGTCATTGTGGATAGTTCTCTGACAACATCCACTCAATATGCAGCGGTAGTCAAATAAGTGAACAGAATGTTGGGAATCATTAAGAAAGGGATAGATAATAAGACAGAAAATATCATATTGTCACTATATAAATCCATGGTATGCCCACATCTTGAATACTGCGTGCAGCTGTGGTTGCCCCAGCTCAAAAAAGATATATTGGAATTGGAAAAGGTTCAGAAAAGGTCAACAAAAACTATTAGAGGTATGGAATGGCTGCCATATGAGGAGAGATTAATAAGACTGGGACTTTTCAGCTTGGAAAAGAGATGACTAAGGGGGGATATGACAGAGGTCTATAAAATCATGACGGGTATGGAGAAAGTAAATAAGGAAGTGTTATTTACTCCTTCTCATAACACAAGAACTGGGGGGCACCAAATGAAATTAGTAGGCAGCAGATTTTAAAAAAACAAAAGGAAGTATTTTTTTCACACAATGCACTGTCAACCTGTGGAACTCCTTACCAGAGGATGTTGTGAATGTCAAGACTATAACGTTTCAAAAAGGAATTAGATATGTTCATGGAGGAGAGGTCCCACGATGGCTATTAGCCAGGATGGACAGGGATGGTGTCCCTAGCCTCTGTTTGCCAGAAGCTGGGAATGGGCAACAGGGATGGATCACTTGATTACCTGTTCTGTTCATTCCCTCTGGGGCACCTGGCATTGGCCACTGTCGGAAGACAGGATACTGGGCTAGATGGACCTTTGGTCTAACCCAGTATGGCCATTCTTATGTTCTTATGACTATTAAAACTCTGATGTTAAATGTTAGAAGATGGGGCCAAAGGGGTAAAATAAGAATATGCCAGCACAGCAGTGTATAAAACCAGAATGTATTTTGAGTATTTTAAAATGTACACGGGGCAAACTATGCAGGAAGAGATCAATAGTTTCAGTAGAAGTGTGGCCAGGTTGGTAATGCAGACTCTGCTTTCAGAGTAGTTTGTAAAAGGCCATTTTCTGGTTCCTCTCAAACTGCAGTGAGTTTGTTGTTAGATGAAGTTGACAGACACAGGCCCTTGGGAGAAAGAGGAAACGACCGTCAAACTTCGGACAAAGACGAGCAAAGTTCCTTTTAGCTGCTGTGCTATTTATCTGACTGAAGACTGAAAAACCAGCGCCATCCCTAAGGATATGCAGAGCTGGACAGGCTTGACTTCAGCGCATTATCTGAGGGGAAAAGGGTGTGGTTTGAGCAGAGACTAAGGCCTGTCTACACTGGGGGGAGAGGGGGATCGATCTAAGACACGCACCTTAGATCTACTCACCGCGGTGAGTAGGAGGAGCGGCAGCGGTCGACTCACCGCAATGAAGAACTGTGGTGAGTCGACTGCTGCCGCTCCCCCGTCGACTCAGCCTGCGCCTCTCGCAGCAGTGGAGTACAGGAGTCGACGGGAGAGCGCTCGGGGGTTGATTTATCACGTCTAGACTAGACACGATAAATCGATCCCCGCTGGATCGATCGCTGCCCGTCGATCCGGCCGGTAGTATAGACATACCCTTAACTAAGACAGCTTTAGTTCCAACATGAGCTCTGACACTGATTCCTACCCTGGGGACTAGGCAAGCCCTAACTCCTTCACCTCTGTGAAAACGAGCATAAGATTTGCCTGTCTCCCAGCAGCATTGTGTGGGGTTAGTGTTTGTAAAATGTTGGGGAGATGAGCACCAGTAAATGTCACTGAAAGTCCAATAGGAGACTGCAGGGCAATAGTTACTATTATGTTTCTAATGCTCCTGTCACTGTCACAATTTTGATATGCAGGGAAAGTCATAAGGCTCTAAACACTGGATTTGTACACTGCATATTTATATTCGACATTGGTGAGGCCTCATCTGGAGTACTGTGTCCAATTTTGGGCCCCACACTACAAGAAGGATGTGGAAAAACTGGAAAGAGTCCAGCGGAGGGCAACAAAAATGATTACGGGGCTGGAGCACATGACTTATGAGGAGAGGCTGAGGGAACTGGAATTGTTTAGTCTGCAGAAAAGAGGAATGAGGGGGGATTTGATAGCTACTTTCAACTACCTGAAAGGGGGTTCCAAAGAGGATGGATATAGACTGTTCTCAGTGGTAGCAGATGACAGAACAAGGAGTAATGGTCTCAAGTTGCAGTGGGGGAGGTTTAGGATGGATATTAGGAAAAACTTTTTCACTAGGAGGGTGGTGAAGCAGTGGAATGGGTTATCTAAGGAGGTGGGGGAATCCCCTTCCTTGGAGGTTTTTAAGGCTCGGCTTGACAAAGCCCTGGCTGGGATGATTTAGTTGGGATTAGGTCCTACTTTGAGCAGGGGGTTGGACTAGATGACCTCCTGAGGTTCCTTCCAACCCTGAGATTCTATGATTCTAAGGTGCCCAACACCTTGACTGGTGAGCACCTAGTTCATATAGTGACATGAACATTCCCCATCTTACAGTACTTTGAGTACAAATTGAATTCTCTAAGAATTTACACATTAATCCATTAATTTGAGTTACAATTAATTAAAAATGTGTCCTTTAAGAAATTTAGCCCTCTGTTTCAGGCCTTTTTTTGTTCCAAATGATGTTCATAATGGCAAAACAGACTTCAGATTCCCATACAAATTCCATGTGAGAACAAAACCTTTCCCTTGTATTTTAATTGGTGTCAGAGGCAGATGGCATTCTGTACGTATGCTTTCCGGGATGTGACCCCTTTCAAATATCATGCATGCGTCACATTCCATTCCCGAAAACCAGATTAAGATAGTAAATGTGAGTCCTACAGAGTGGGGGCAGGGAAGGGGGAATGAAGGGCGGAAGCCTCCTTCTGATTGGCTGTCTGTCTCACCTCCTCCAGGGCAGGGCAACCAATCAGAACTCAATCTCCCTCTCCTCTCCTCTGCCCTCCTGTGAGCAATGGGTTGGCTTCTCTGCCACCCCCCCTCCCTCCTGCAACTGTCGGCACACCCCTGGAGGGGAGCAACCTGGAAGGGGAGCAGGGACCCTGCTACAGCCCCCCAGGGTTGGAGGGGGGCTGAGTGTGAGGTGGAGGAGCTGAGGTGGGGACAGAACGGGTGGTAGCTGGGGGTTGGTGAGGCTGGACTGGTGGAGGGTGAGGACAGAACTGATGGGGGCGGGGGGGAAAGAACTGATTTGGAGACTAGGGACAGAGGATTGATTTGGAGGTTGGAGGGCAGAATTCATTGCTGGGTAGGGGACGGGCAGATGTGGGGGTGAGAACTCCTGCAGCGGGGGCCAAATCCTCCTAGCCAATACATTTGGGAGCCTAGGCAGCACTAACACACTCTCTCTCTCTGGGGATGTGGCAGACAGACTGAAAAACAATAGAATCTCTTTGTAAATAACCACAGGTTTGGGGGCCAATCTCCTGATGCTTTGGGGTCTGACTCATTTATTTTTGATCTCTTGAGTTGGATACTCTGAGTGGGAAGACTATTTTGGGAATGAGAAGAAATGATTAATTATTAATTGCTTATCATCCCAAAATATTATCCTCAAGTGCGTGTCACTTTCTCCACTGAGCATGCTTTTGTCCAGAGTTCTTATATTTAGCGTTAATGTTAGTTTCCACTAATGTTAATTCTGCCACAAAAGACAGATCATGATCTAACATTAGCCACCGTGGTTGATTTAAGGTGTGGGTAGCCTCTTAAGGAACCAAATGGCACAGCTAAGCTTTTTTCCATCTCACACCAGGCCGGAGTGTATACAGAACTACTGGGTGGGAACCACCTTACAGTAGGGCACATTTGGAATGCTAAGTAACAGATACAAATCTGACAACCTCATGCTTCCAGTTACCCAGGATTTTTAAGGGTCTTGTATGACAAGTGAGGCTGTTTTTATCCCACCTAAATTGCATAATAAGCCTATTGATTTCAGCAAAGAGCAGGGGAGAGGCCTTGAAAGGCAATAGGCAAATGATATGAATCATTTTGGGCAGATATTCATGTTGGCTATTTCTATTCTCCCCAGTAAATAGAAGGAGGAGATGCCACCTCTCTACATCCTTGAACATTTCTTTTAATAGATAGTCCATATTTATAGAAACAATTTTGGGAAGATTAGGACACATTTTAACACCTACATAAGTTATTTCCTTGCATATTTGAAATGGAAAAATGTTGAAACTCAGAAGGCTCTGGTCCTTTGGATATATCCATTGCTTGTGATTTGTTCCAGTTACTGCGAAAACCAGAGACCTATCCAAAAATACGAGCTACATTCAATAATGGTGGGAGTGATGAGGACAGAGTCTTCCACAGGCCCCCTCCCCCCAAGTTTTTCCAGATAGAACTATCGTGTTTTACAGCAGAAAGTGGCCTTCAATCTACTTCAATCTTCAATCAACTGCTGGCACCAACAGATAACTGGCTCTGACTAATTATTCAGTAACTTCTCTACCTTACTGGGTAATGGGGTCTCTTTGAGCTGGATGGATCCCACACTAGGAGCACATGCACCCCAGGCACAGGAGATTGCAGTCTTTGAACAGCAGGGTCTGTTGGGCTATGCCTGCATTGGGCATGTTCTTGTGCCACCCCACAGGAACAAAGCGATCCCTCAGTTCCTTCATTCAATCAGAAGCCTAGATAAAGGGGACTCCACAAAGGCAGGGCTATAGGGTGGGTTGTGGGATCTACTCCGAGAACCACAGTTACTGTAAGGTAGGTAACCTTTCTTCAAGTCCAGTGGTGCCCACAGCTGTACGCATGCGATGCACAGTGGGTACCATTGGCAGGGGCAGAGCTGTTCCCATGGCAGCTACCAGGAGGAGAAGCACTGGACATCCACTACCCACTCAGGTCTGGCCCCGTCGCCCCTCCCCCATTCTGACAGAGGAGTCATGGGCCCAAACCTGAGCAGCACTGCGACCCCTGCTCACTCAGTCCTGGCCCTGTTGCCCCCACATCATGACAGAAGGACCTGGGGCCAAACCTGAGTGGGCAGTGAGGTAGCCAGGGCTGCTTCTCCTTGCCCCTGCCATGGGGCTGTATCATGCACCCGGGCTCACTTGGGGGCCTGGATGGCCTTGCCCCACTTCCAGCAGCCTGTGTCCCCTCCTCTCTGTCAAAAGGATTTGCTAAGTGTCAGCCCCAAGACCTGCTGCAAGGATGAGGAGCTGCGGTGAGGGCCTGTGTGAGGGATCCGGCTGGGAGAGGGGCAGTGGGGAGCCCTGAGGGGCGAGCAGATGCAGACATGATGGGCTCTGCCTAGGCCTCAGGGATGGGTCTCGGTGGGTGATTCAGTTTTGTTTCCTTGCTCTGGACAGGATTTTGTTGGAGAAGAAACCCGGAGGTGCCATGTGCGTACCAAGTGAAAAATTTCTGGGGATGCCCCTGTTCAATTCTGCAGCTGTGTGGTTCCAACTCTAGGAGACTGACAAGCAGAGCCCCGTCTGGAATGTGGGATTGAGGGTCCTGACTGGCACTAACTAAACGATTGTAATGCTGACCTACCAAGCTTGGCATCCGCTCATGTGGCCAGATCAAGGGCACATTGCTTAGAGGTTTGCTGCCATGTTAGATTGCGATTCTTACCACGGCAGGTTCGCTTACTTACCAGATCAGCGGTCGGGGTCACCAGTGTTGTCAGGTGTGGTGCTCTGCTTTCTCCTATGTTGATATCACTCGGCTGCGTGCGTCTGTTCCCTCTGTGTGCTGCCCCAGCTCTGCGCAGATAGCTGACCCAGCAGACCCGACGAGAACCCCCAATAACCACAGAGTCTAGTAAAATGCAAAGTCACGTCGACTAGGTTTATTGCGACCTTGGACACAATTGCAGTTCCCTGTAGGTTTCTTAGCCTAACTCAGGGCATACTACAAGAAAGTGCCTCTTGGCAAGGACTCGGCTCAGTGGCGGGACTTTCCACTGTCCCCTCGGCCGGACAAAGATACCCACTCAGGGATGCATTCTTATACACAGATACAAACAAGTTACACATCACTCCTGACGTATTGAGGTGCAACCCCTCTACGTAGCAAGGTACAACCCCTCTACGTAGTAAGGTGCCGCCTCTCACCTTGTACATGTTGGTTCAATTAAAACAACTCTATCCATCATTTTACCCTTTTGCCCCCGTCATTGGGATGGGTCGGCCTGTTCCATGTTATCTGTGGAATGTTCCAGTATAGTGTGTTCTGTACTGTAACTTTGCTAGGTGAATATATATTTATGCAACATCAGCCCTTTTCCTGCCAGCTTCTGTGAGCAGGGCCTGCCTCTGGCTCACAGCTTAACTTTGCTTTATGTTAGCAAAGTCTTGACCATTACTTTTAGGCCTTAGGCCTCATACCGGGCCTCTGATACCAAGATTTATATCTCAGGGCTTCCTCTTACTACAAGGGCTAAGCAGGCCATTGCCATGCTGGAGATGAATGCACTGGAGCTCTAAAATGAGAGCTCTGATCTGTAGTGCATGAGAGAGACGTTCACCTGACCTGTAAGAGCTGAGAGAGGAAGGGTCCCTGCTGGATGGAGGAGAAAAGGTGTGTCCTGTGATGGAGATGAGGAGTAGACACAGAGAGGGGGTGCTGCCTTTTGAAGCTACACACACAAGTGCCGAGCGTAGAGACATCAGTGCCTATGGCAGTGCTGCAGATGCGGTTACGGAACCAGCAGGTACCAGTACAGGGGTCAATGCTGATGCCAGTACTGATGTTGGCATTTGCCATTTGTGAGCATTTTCAGGCATGGGTACCACCTCTGCCTTGCGCTTGTTCAGGGCCAAGTCAGAGGCTGAGCCAGCCTCACTTGCCCGTTAGGTGAACAGGCTTAGTGACTTGTTTCCTGGATGGTGAAGGTTTGGGCCTCTCCTTATGGGAAAAGGAGGACCTGTACCCATAATCATGTCTGTCCCAGGTCTGGGATGTCCATTGATTCAGGGAGGAGGTGGTACTGGTCTTTGGTGCTGCAGTGGTAGTCGGTACTGAGGCAGTCTTCTGTGCCAGATCTTTGCCTGACAATACCAAGGATTTTTTGGTGATACTGACCCTGGGAACTGGCTGGCAGAGACTTAGCAGGGGGTACACTGGTGCTAGCTAGCAAAGGATTCACTATTCTATGTCAGCAATACATATCAGGCCTGACAAACTCACTCACCCACTACATTGCTTTCATAATGCTTATCCACAAAGTGTCTTGTAAGGTATCAAATGAAAGCCAATGACATGCTGCTCATTAATGTCATTGACACTATATCAGAAACTGTGCGAAACAATAGCAACATGTATCAAGTCTGTAACAAGGCAGCGTGGACAAGCCAAGTTTTCTGCCAGACAAGGCATGTGTATGCCTCTATCACTCTCTCTGATGTAAATTAAGCATTGTAAAGCCAACACAATGGACATCCTATTTGCATGTGAAGTCAACAGGAAAACAGGTTGACGGGGATGTGAATACACTGGAGAACAAGTACCAGGGGAGAAAAGTCTTAAGTTGGGGGTTCATTTCAAAGGTTTACTGGACTGTAAGAGGAAGGCAAATGGGAGAACAAAAAGGACAGCAGTTTTTGTATCCATAAGCAGTGGATCCCAGCCAGGGGTGTTCGTGACAATGTGAGGAAGTGTTAGAAAGGTGAAAAGCTGGATGGACCTTTGGTCTGACCCAGTATGGCTGTTCTTATGTCCTTAAGCTGCTTTAGACAAGGATTTTAGCCTGTTAGGTTTAGACTCTAAGAAGTGTGCTATACCCTTTGTTTTAAATATAACCAGGGCTGTTTCCACTTCTTGTCCTTATTTACTAGGTCTTAAAGTGTCTCCTTAGATAGTAAACTTACACCTGTTTCACTCTTAATGTATTCCAGAGCTCGATTGTTACAAAGGACCCAATGCTAAGGTGTGCCAGTCAAGCTGCGTACGCTGCTCTCTTTGGAGACAGCTTAGCTGATTATTTCCGTGAGCGTCTAGCAACAAGGGATAGATGCTACAGAGAGGACGCTGGCAGAGGGACTTGTGGGTTGTTATGTCTGTTTAGGAGGGACAGAGGGCAAGGTGTGTGGAGAGCCAAAAGTCAGGGCTTGTCGGTGGCCAGAGGCTTTGGGTTTTAGGGAGCTGAGCTACAGCAGACATCATGCAATACTGCATCACATGAAGGGCAGGTGGCGGAGAGGTGCCTCAACTCGGAGGAGCAGCAGAGGGTAGATGTGTCTTGGAAGTTGAAGCTTGCTCTTGGGGGTCTGAAGTTCACCTCACGCTATTTGAGGTAATATAGCTTCAAATGGGTGTCCCTGGAGTTGTTCTTATTCAGAACCACCAACACATGTCTCTTACCAAGACACTGCAGACAGTAGCTGTGGCCATGAGGGAGTGGAATTAAACTGGCAGAGGTTTAAGTCAGAAGGCTTCAACTCTGTCATTTTGCCATGGGTTTGAAGAGTAGACTGACTGTTGGCACTCACCCCCATGGCTGGCATAGCCACTCTTTCCTCTGTAGCACCCCTGCTGCTGGTCACTCTCATCCTGCGATGATCCACCTTGTCTCAGAACTTGGCCCTCTGGCCAGGTCACATTTTAGTCCCAGCCCATCCATGGTAATAAATGTACAGAAGTTTTCCCAGATCTGAAGAGTTCTGTATAAGCTCAAAAGCTGCCTCTCTCACCAACAGCAGCTGGCACAATAAGAGATATTATCTCCCCCACATCGTCTCTCCAAAAGTACAAGAGTCAAAAAATGCCCTGATGTAAAAGATTCTCTGACCCCTCTTGGACTACTCCTTAGCCTCCCCATTAGACTTAGTCCTCTGCCCCATAATTCTTACACTGGGCTTCTATGCCCCTTTCTCAGTGCTGGTAGGAGAATCCAGGCTCACCTCTGTCCTGGCCCAGGGACCCTGTATCAAGTAGCTACATCTGCTCCTTCATACACAGTGCTGTTTCCCTGGGCCACTTCTTATCTCCAAGCCCCTTGTGCCGCTTCCCTACAGCCTGAGCATAACACAGCCTCTGCTCTGGGTCCCAAGCCTTGGGCTTCTCCCTAGGTCCTCCCAGCTCCATCATTCTCTGCTGGAATGCTGGCCCTTTATAATGGCTTCTTTCCAGGGCCCATCACAGGGATTGATTTTGTCCATAGCCTCTTTCTGTCTGCCTTCCCCAGGCCCTTCCAGAGAGAGGGAACTCCTTACCTCCTCTCACCTAGGTGCCGCTCCTGCATCTTCACCATAGCTTCCACATCCTTATTTTATGAAAGTGACCCAGCTCCTCTCCAGCTGGGTCTAATAAATCATGCCTGCCACACTAGGTGCAGTAATGTGAGCTTGTTAACTCTTTATTCACCTATATGGAGCAGACACCCCAGCAAAGAAGGCTAGAGGTGCCCAGGGACAAATTTAGTTTAGAGTGTTTGGTTTTCTTGGTGTTACCAGAACAACATAATAAAAGAAGCTAATATTTTGAGGGGAATTACCCCTAACTAATGCTCTAGAAGCAGATTTGGCTAAGGGTAATAGGTGGACACTACTTGTTCTGTTTAGCTGCTATCAATGATAGAGGGAACCAAGGGATGGTTGCAGCTGTTCTGCTCTTTGTGCCCTTGGGTGGTGGGGGTGGAATTAGAACATTCAGGACACTGAAGGGTCCAACACACACTGCCCTTCCAACGATTCTGAGCTTGGATACATGGGGCACATGCGCACTTCGAGTGGGAGCCATACTGACATATATTCTAAGAATGTATTTTTATTGGCCTGAATTTGTGTTTCTTGTTCATTAATTAACAAGGTTCCCACTTCCAGGGTATGACAATTAAACTATTTAATAATCACCCTATAAAACTAACGTGACAGTTTAACAGTAGAAATTTTGGTCAGACAACTTCTAACTAAAAAAAAGATTCAGAATCTTCCCTGAGAAGGATTAAATGTAACAGCTAATTTATGCCTAGATTCTGCATTGGGATTAACTAGCCCAGGAAAAGTCTCATTAAAGTGAATGGACTCCCCAATGGTGCAGTGATCTATGCTAGCAGTTCCTGATACAGCATCAGGGCTTAGACTATAATATGTTCCCCTCTGGGGCTAAGTTATATTATATATAAAAATCAGTATCATGTAAGATATCAGCTTAATGCATTTCCACCTTAGTGAAGTTCTTATTTGATAATAGTGAGAACTGAATGTGGGGAATGTTAAGTTGGCACTTTGCTTTTGCTACTGACTAATGCAGCAATAACAAGATTTTTTTTCCAAAGTAAAATGGATTCATACATCAAAGTGAAAAGTGTACATAAGTAGTTTGCATTGTGTAGACTGATAAAAGCTAAAATAGGTGTAGCATAAAACTTACTGTACTGACAATTAAAACAATTAAAGCCACAGGGCTTTCAACAACAGAATCAAATGGTTACAAAACAAGTTTAAGCATTGTGGGCAGCAGGGAAGCTATATTCCCATTAGGGCCCACACACCATCAATAAGAATCTGTATGCAAATTCAGTGTGGAAAAAGACAGTCCCCTGCCTATAGCAACAAGCAGAGATCTCAGGGGAGGTAAAAGTTTTTTTGTAACTAGAACAAGTTATCCTGGCTTTTTAATTAAAAAAATAAAATAAAAAACCTCCATACCAGGGACATTGCAGTGGTAGGGGATGATATAGAACATACAGCAAGTTTAGAAATTTGGTCCTCCAAGTAAAAATTATGCCACACCTAGGAAGGTTAGACACATGGATGATGTAGCAATGGTATAGTATAACCTGCCAGATCCCCACATACCAAGCTGCCTCAACCCCTCCAGGAAGTAACAATGCCATCTCCGACAAATTCTATATAGACAATAAAATCAAATTAGATTCAGAAATCTTCAATAGTGTAGTATATCTTCCCCCGCCCCAAATATATAGACTGAGCATATAAATGAATCTTACAGGTTCATTCATAAACATTAATACTATTTTAACAAAATAATGGTATTAGGTGTATTCAAAAGTGGTATAAGAGCAAAATAGGCATTTTATTTAATTAGACTAAGCTACTTAGAAGGCAGATTTAAGACATTGTTTCCTCTTCAGATTGGCTTTCATCTGTTCCATATTCTTCAAAGTTTAATACTATCATATTAGCAGTATCCCTTCCAGCTAATTTTGACATCCCTCCTATTTTCCCTGTTACCAGAACAAAAAAAAAGAAAAAACATTAGAAGATGGATTCTAATGGAGTGGCAAACAAAAAACAAAAACAAACAAACAAAAAAACCCACAACACACACACTTTCCACAGTGGAGTTGTATTCAGTTTCTTTCTACATCTTACAAGTAGAATCACATTCAGTGATGTTTTCAGTAAATCTTACTGCAAAGCTACAATATAAAGTTTTATACATCATGCTTAAGTGACTTACTAGAGAAAGCCTTACTTTTGAATTCATCATCCATGCAAGCCTTGATGACACTTTATAAATCTGAGTATTAACTGGTGATAGAGAAAGCTTAAAATGAATGCCAAAATGTCAATTATCCAAGAATACTATCTTGTATGACAGGCTCACACTCCCTGCAAAGGGAGCCAAATTTAAACCTTGCAAAACTGCCTGGCCTCATCCAGAAAACCACTGGAGTACTGTGGTGGCAGGGGGTACAGCTTCTGAACTGTGTATTCCCATTTTAGTAGGTTCCCCCCACCCTTTGACACTTGTATCCCTCTTCAGGATTTTGAAGGGAGATCTTAACTCTGCATTCCCTGGTTTGCTAACATTAGAGTTTTGTTTTGGAGTACATTAAATTTGCTTCATTTACAAATCAAGTTTTTCTGACCGCACTGAAAATGAGAAGAGTTAGGGTCAGTTAAGCAGCCTGGGAAATGAAAGAGTCACTACTTTATGTGCAATGTTTGTCATACTTCAGACAAAAAAAGATAGGAGGTGTCAGTTATACAGTTACCTGTTTGAAAGGCAAAGTGCACACTCGTTTGGATACGTGTGCCCATCAGTCCCACAAACCGGATTAAAGTTCTTTGGACATCCAGGCAAACCATACAAGTAGCATTTTGGCTAGGGAGGAAACAAACTTATGAAACAGTCTAGGATAAGCAATTCCAAACAGCATTTTGGTAACCTCCCAGATTAAGCAATTTAACAAATCCTGCCATCTTCCAATGGCATACCAATGTACTTATATACAAAATAATAATCAACATTTCATAAACATTTGTGGAGGGGTTGTGAGATATTGCATCTCTTTACTAGTTATGTGGAAATTTATCACTTCAGGCTTCACATACTAATTGCTCCCTACCATCACTCAGCTAAATACTTAAATTGCTCAATAGTCAAGGGGGCCTTAGTCATCATTGCCAAAAAAAAAAAAAAAAAAAAAAAAAAAGGAGGGTTTTTTTTACCTTGGTTTTTTTAACCTTGGGATAACGAACACAGGGCAGCTCTCCCAAGCAGGGCCACATATTTACTGCCTGGTAAAAACTGAAGTGCCTTATCTTCACTGTGTTTACCTCAGGATCACTCATGGACTTTAGTTACCCTGAGATTTAAAAAAAGCCACCCCAGCATTTTTAGCAGTGACGACATGGTCACTTATTAACAAATCAACAGCTTACTGTAAGATGGAGTCCATTCAAAATCATGTTAGTATAACATTTTAGGGCCAGAAGAGGAGTTTTTATAGTGAGAATAAGCTATCTGGAGCTAGCTATCTTGCTATAAAATCCTACACTTAAATTGTTGGTCAACACAGCTATGTTGGTCAGGGATGTGAGAATGCCACATGCTAAAAATCCTATGCTGACCTAACCCTGGGTTTGGACATAGCTAGGTCAATGGAAGAATGTTTCCATCAACCTAGCTAGCATCGCTCGGGGAGACGGTGTTCCTACACTGATGGAGAAACCCCTCCCGTAAGTGTAGGCTGGGTCTACATTTCAGGTTATGCTGGCATAGCTACAATGCAATAACTAGTGTAGACATATCCCTAGCTGAGGCATCAACTATCCCGCTGTAAAATCTTTACCTTGATGTAGCTAGTCAAAGTCAAGCTCAGGTGGGAAGAGGCAGAAAGTTGAGCACTGACTACATCAAGGAAAACAGCTACCTGCCTTGTTTCCACTAGGGTTATAAAACAACAGCTAACTGGCCTTTGTCTTCCAAGAGCCAGATAACCATCACCAGCCCAGGTAGCCTTGGCAGAGAGCAGCATCTGCTGAAATGCCTCATTACAGACCCTGGAAAGCAACAATACCCCAGATAACGGGCTCAACTCGGCACGTGCACCCCTTGGGTCAGGCTGCCGTGAGCTGGGGCTGCCCGCACAGGAGCCAGGGGACGACCCCAAGCTCTGGGCAGTCACAGCCGGGGCGGGGCTGCAGGTGGGGCACCCGGGGGCTCAATGCCTGGCTCCCCAGCCCACCCCCCAGAGGCTCCCTGGGACAGGCCAGGCAGCTCAGCGGGGGGAGGAGGCGGCAGGGTTTTACCCTGGGCCGGGGAGAGGGGCCTGGGCCCCCTGCAGCTGGGCGGGTGCCGGGGTGGGGCGCTGGGAGCGGAGGTAGGCGGGGGACCCGGCGAGACGGGACAGTGGGGGCGCTGGGCGGGGTCCGGGGCGGGGCGCTGGGAGCGGAGGTAGGCGGGGCACCCGGCGAGACGGGACTGCCGGAGTGGGGGCGCGGGGCGGTGTCGCGGGCTGCCCCCAGCCCCAGCCCCACTCACCGAGATGACGGCGGCGGCGGCCCGCGCGGGCGGCGGCAGGAGGATCCCTAAGGGGAGAGAGAGAGGGGGGCACAGCGTTACCATGGCAACACGCCCCGCCCCGCCCCGCCCCGCCCGCGCCAGGCCGGTGCCGGTACCTGTCAGCGCCCCGCACAGCAGCAGCAGGGCGCTCGCGCGCACGACGCAGCCCAACGCCCCCATCTCGGCACTAGCGGCCGGCGCCGCGGGCAGCCCACTTATAGGGCACGTGCCCCCGGCGCGTCACAACCTGCCCCGCCCACCCTACACCACTGACCACGCCCCCAGAGACTTCCCCCCCCCCCCCCCGGAGGATGGGGGCAGGGGCAATGGTGTCCGTGGGAGTGAGGAGAGAAGATGGGGGGGAGGTGGGTCCTGCGGGGCAGAGGGGCTGGGATACCTGTGGGGTGGGGGCGATGGTGGCCAGGGCCGGCGCTTCCATTTAGGTGACCTACGCGGTCGCCTAGGGCACCAGGTTTGGAGGGGGGGGGCATTTTGCCGCTCTCGGCGGCAATTCGGCGGCGGGGGGGTCCTTCCGTGCTCCGGCTCTTCGGCAGCAATTCTGCGGCGGGTCCTTCACTCAAAGTGCCCCGAAGACCGGGAGCGCGGAAGGACCCCCCCGCCGCAGAATTGCCGACGACGACCGGGAGCACGGAAGGACCCCCCGCCTAGGGCACCAAAAACCCTGGCGCCGCTCCTGATGGTGGCACCTGTGGGGGTGGGGGGATGGTACAATGGGAATGGGAGGTGATACCAGTCAGCTCTGTGTTCTTGGGGCACCAGGGTGCAGTATCCAGCCTGACTCATGAAAGACACCCCCACCAGCCTCCAGAGAACCAAAACCCACCAGAGGAAAGACTTGCAGAGAGCAATGAAGGGCATTGGGAGACACACCTAGACCCCTCCTAACAAGGGTGACAAGATTAAGACATCTCCATTAACACCCCATGAGGCAAGGCGGCACTGTACCCATTTTACAGAGGGCAAGCTGAGGCACAGAGTAGATGACATTACATACCTAAACTCACAACAGGGAATCATAGAATATCAGGGTTGGAAGGGACCTCAGGAGGTCATCTAGTCCAACCCCCTGCTCAAAGCAGGACCAATCCCCAGACAGATTTTTACCCCAGTTCCCTAAATGGCCCCATCAAGGATTGAACTCACAACCCTGGGTTTAGCAGGCCAATGCACAAACCACTGAGCGATCCAGGAATTGAACCAAGCTTGCCTGCATCCAAGTCCATAGAGCATTGTCTTGCACTGCCTCCCTTCTGGGCAGGAGATGGTGGTGTTTGCTCAATGCTGTGACAAGTGCGACATTTTATTATAGGCAGGGCTGCTAGCACCACTCATTATTAAGGTTGCTGCCCATTATAAGACCGTGTTTTCAATTGTATATAACGGGGTGGCCACATTTACTGACCCTCTGAGCCGCATATGACAATCTTCAGAGAGTCAGGGCACATCATCTGCCGGGGCTTCAGCCGCATGGGAGGCGCCTGCTGGGGCTCAGGGCTTCAGCCCCACTCCTGCTGAAGCCCTGAGCTCTGGCAGGCATGCCCCATGGGGCTGAAGCCCCGAGAACCCCTCCCCTGTTGGGCAAAAGCTGCTAGCCCCACCACCCCAGCACAGGGCAGAAGCCCCAAGCTCTCCCCTCCCCCCATTCTGGTAGGCAGAGAGTGTGGGGGCGGGTGGGAAGTGGGGAGCTCCACGAGCTGCACTTTAACTGTAAAAGAACCACAAGCCGCAGTTTGGCCGCCCCCGGTAGAAAACTTTGCCAAACGTTAACTATTTGGACTGAAATTTTCCATACCTCAGGCTGTATTTTTTCTGGAAAATTTCAGCCAAAACAGTTCATCTGTATCTGAGAATGAGGATAAAATTCTTTGACAAGCTTTAGTATCCTCATGCTTTGGAGCAGAGGGTTGAAATTTGGCAGGGTCTGGCCTTTGTGTCAGACATGTGCCTTTTGCCACCCCCATGACAATCCACCCACATTTGGCCAAGTTATAAGCTTCTGAAACATTTCAATTTGCACATGCTCAGTAGAGACGTCTTAGAGTTTACCAGTGAAATTTCCTGAGGATTCCATCTGCACTGAACCTTCTTCAGCCCAGGGCTGAGCAAGTCTTCTGCTGTAATTTCTGCTTTGGGCTGCTGTGGGCCATTTTGTGTCTGACTGTGGGTGCCTGTACAGAGAGCAGAGAATCTGTCTCTCCTGTGGCCTGGAGGAGGAAAATGTCTGATTAAAAGCACAGAGGACAAGAGCAGACCTGAAGAGGGGTGGGGAGTAGATTGGGATAAGGAGCTTGGGATTCAGATTTAGAATGGGGTATCTGGGACTGGCTGGGCAAGGAAAGTAGGAGTTGGCATGGGAGACTGGGACTGGCTGGGCTGGTACCTGAATCTGGGAGCCAGAAGAAATATTGGAACTGGCTGGGTACAGAGGCTGGGACAGGGAGTAGGGTTGCCAACTTTCTACTTGCACAAAACCAAACACTCTTTCCCCATCCAAACCCCGCCCCTTCTCCACCACCGTACACTCCATTGCCCCCTCCCTCTGTCACTCGCTTTCCCCATCCTCACTCACTCACTCACTCATTGTCACTGGTCTGGCTCAGGGGACTGGGGTGCGGGAGGGGTGAGGGCTCTGGTGGGGGGTGGGGCCAGAAATGAGAAGTTCAAAGTGTGGGAGGGGGATCCAGGCTGGGGCAGGGGGTTGGAGCACAGGTGGGGGGGAGTGAGGGCTCCAGCTGGGGGTGCAGGCTCTGGGGTGGGGCTGGGGTGCAGGAGGGTGCTCTGGGCTCTAGGCTGGGATCAAGGGGTTTGGAGGGGGATCAGGGTTGGGGCACAGGGCTCATGGCAGGCTCTAGGCAGCGCTTACCCCCTCCGGCTCCTATGTGGAGGCACAGCCAGGCGGCTCTGCGCACTGCCCCATCTGCAGGCACCACCCCCACAGCTCCCATTGGCTGTAGTTCCCGACCAATGGGAGCTGTGGGGGCGGTGCTTGGGGAGGGGCAGCATGCAGAGCCCCCTGGCTGCCCGTATACGTAGGAGCCAAAGGGGGGGTAGGCTGGCTGCTTCCCGGGAGCCATGCAGCACAGAGGCTAGCAGGGAGCTTGCCAGCCCCGCTGTGCTGTGCCACCAACTGGACAGTCAACGGCCCGGTCAGCGGTGCTCACCAGAGCTGCCAGGATCACTTTTTGACCAGTTGTTCCGGTCGAAAACCGGACACCTGATCATCCTAACAGGGAGTGAGGAGCGAAGCAATGGAAGGGGAGAGACTGAGATTGGATGAGGAGCCAGAGGACAGACTGGGACTAGACAAGGAGACTGGGACTGAGAACCAATGGAATTGGGGTAAGTGGGTGAGGGGGAAGGGGAAACAGATCTGACAGAAAACCGGAATGCAGGAGGAGAACTGGGACTGGCTATGCAAAGAAACTGGGACTAAGAGCTGCGTGGGGTCACTGAGGTTGAATGAGGAGCCTGGGGAGGGAGATTGGGGCTGGGAGCCAGTGAAGATGTGGAATGTGTGTATGTGGGTGACTGGAAGTCAGGAGTGGAAGAGAGACAGATCAGATGAGAAACCAGAAGGCAAGGGTAAGGAGACTGGCAGCAAGGAACTTGGCAGTTGTGGGGGGAACTGTGAAGGGCTGGGCAGGAAGATTGGGAGCGGAGGAAGATTGGGACGGGGAGTTCAGAAAGCAGAGACTGGAACTTGCTGGGCAAGGAGACAATGACTGGATGAGAAGCCTAAGGAATAGAGACTGGGACAAGGAACCAGGGATGGGGAAGAGACAGGACTGGGACAAGAACAAGTTGGAGGAGATGGAGCAAAAGGAATCACACTAGGTGGTAATAAACAGAGTAGTCTGTGCCCACTAGAGCACACTCCCTTCCAGAGGGGACGGAACCCAAAATTCCTGAGCCTCACCATTCCTCCGTTGTCAGCCCATGGGGTCTGAGGTGCAGAAGTGCACTCACAGCTACAACCAAAGTCAATGGGATGATATGTACAGTATCTAAGGGGAATGCTGTTTAAAGATCAGCGTTGAGAGTTGTACATTTTGGTGTTTGGGTTTTGCACAATAGTTAAGCATTTAACATTTCCCTCATACTTTGCAATATTGTCTAAATTGTGTTAATGTAGTTAATTTCATTCTGAAGTAGTGTCACCCCCATGTCTCGGAATTGCCTATATGTAGCTAGCCTTTAGGCAAAGTCACTGCTCAGGGCTTGGCAGGTATTTCTTACCATGGTGGCTGAAGGAGGGAGGGATAGCTCAGTGGTTTGAGCATTGGCCTGCTAAATCTAGGAGTGTAAGTTCAATCCTTAAGGGGGCCATTTAGGATTCTGGGGCAAAATCAGTACTTGGTCCTGCTACTGAAGGCAGGGGGCTGGACTTGATTACCTTTCAGGGCCCCTTCCAGTTCTAGGAGATAGATAGGAAGCTCTGGTATCAGAGAGAGAAGGTGGGGAGGTAATATATTTTATTGGACCAACTTCTGTTGTGGAGAGAGACAAGGTTTCAAGCCACACAGAAGTTGGCCCAATAAAAGATATTACCTCACCCACCTGGTCTTTCTAATATCCTACTTGGCTACAACTACACTGCTTTGGTATGTCATTCGTTTGTGACCAGCATGCAGTGTGGTGGTTTGCAGAGTGTTTGTGTTGAGGGGGATTACAGTCACACATGCACACACAAAAAATGACCTATTTTTACAAAAGGTGTCACTGAATCTTTAATAACCCCACAAGTAATTGGGAATTCAGTTCCAACCAGGTGTCCTAATGTTTTAGTTTTAAAACAAGGGAAGGTGGAGGAATGGGAGGAGGTGGAATTTGGAACAAGGTGTGCATTGTATCCTGATTTGGATTCAGGGAATTAAGCGTTAACCCTTTAATGAAGCTCAGATGCTAGATTTGCTGGAAATGCATTTATATCTGCACAGGGCTTGGTGTTTTCCAAGATAAAATAAAGTTCAAGTCTCACCTGCAGCATTCCTTATGGACATGTGCATTAATACTGGTATGCTACCAGAATCCTAGAGCTATCCACTATATCCAGTCTATCTAGGTATAATACCATGCCCATCACTGTGGACCTAATTTAGGAGAAAAAGGTTTCATAGTAATGAGCCGGAAAGGTCCCTTTGATCAGTTGATCCATTATCACAAAATCCAGAGTTAAGGATAAACTTGCAAGAAACAGAAATATATGGAAGTGTAGAGATTCATAGGCACCTGAGAATAGGAGCCACAAAAGCCAGCATGCTGAGTGGGGGAGCCACCTAAGCTAACCAATAAGAAATACTGAGGAGATGGATGTGGCCTAAGCCTCGCCCCTCAAAGGGATTTAGGTACTTACATCTGGATTGGAGGGAGATGCCCATCTCCACATCCTAGAGGAGGTCACACGATAGTGTTCCCCTTACACACTTTAGCCCAGTGGATAGGAAGACCCAGGTTCAGTGCCCTCGTTTGCCTGATTTAGAGCAGAGATTTGAACCCATGCCTCAGGAAAGTGCCCTGGGCCATGGGATATTCTGGGAAGCAGCATGCCCCAGCTCTCTTGTTGAGGCCATTCCAGTTTGTCCAATTAAATTGTCATTGGCCAGAGTTCAAGGTCCTATTCCAATTACTGTTTTATTATGTGTGCAAAGTGGAATGGCTTCAACAGGACAGACTGAAAATCCACCCATCCCAGAATACCCTGAAGCCCAGTGGTTAGAGTCTAGGGTGACCAGATGTCTTGATTTTATAGGGACAGTCCCAATATTTGAGGCTTTGTCTTCTATGGATGCCTATTACCCCTGCCCTCTGTTCCGATTTTTCACACTTGCTCTCTGGTCACCCTATCAGAGTCCTACCTGGGAGGCCTGTGCTCTGATCCTTGCTCCGAAGCAGGCAGAGTGGGGGAAATAAAACCTGGGTCTCCCACATCCTGGGTGGTGAGTGCTTTAACAACCTGCTATAAGGGAGCTAGCACCCCCTCTGTCTATCTTTTATGCAGGGCCTGATTCAGCAGATGTGCTTTCAGACAGCCTCTGAGAACACCTGCCAGATCAGGCCCAGCCCCTGGAGACAGGCAAAGGAATGTCTAATCTGAGGATCCTGCTGGGGCTTAGGTGTGAGTTAGGCAGCTCTATCCATGCCCACTGGCAGATTTTTAGGCACTTGGGGACAGGAGATTTGTTGGCAGAAATGTAGATGTAACACCGACAAACCCTGATCGGCGGCGGGCAGGATTGAACCGGGGACCTCTGGACCTTAGTGCATGAGCCTCTACTGCATGAGCAAAAAGCCACCTGCCTGTTAGCTAAAGCTGTAGAGAAAGATAAAAGTGTCTGCTCTAAGTGGTCTCAGTGTCACTAGATGGGACACAACACCATACCCAGAAGGTGTGTGGTTTATACAGGCACCTTCGGACTTCAGGCACTACAGGGTTAGGCAGCAGCTGAATGGGGGTTGTGAGGCTCTATATTTTGAATTTAGCTGCCTAAAGTGGAAGTTAGACACTTAAATCCTTTTGTGGATCTAGCCCAAAGTGTTTGTAAAGTGCTTTGGGCGTGATGAAAGGTGCTATAGAAGCACACATTATTACTATAAACACACAAGAATTGGGTGGTTTTTGCCATTTCATACCCTGTTGTTGCACAGACACAGACATTTTCACTGTTATTTTTCATTTAGAATGAAACCATTCTGAGTTTCAAGAGAGCTAAAAAGCCTCATTGACAAATCAAAGTCCTTGTGAGCAGCATTTCTTATTGAAACAAATCCTCTGTGCAGAAAAGGTTGAAATACCTTTTGGGGTAGCCTGATACATAGTTGTTTTCCAAATACTGGCTTGAAGAGCAGTCAGTATTGAGTTCCTTCACTTATCTATGTACTAAAACAGTCAAGGATGTTAATTGGCTGTGTCCCAGTAAACCATTTATTCCAGCATTCAACAGAGACTCTTTGTAGACAAACCATCAGTGACTCACTCACAATTTCAGCAGACCTTTCCCTGTGCAGGTATTAATACTTTCATCCCAGGAGTCAGAATTTCCAGTGCTACATATTGACAGTCCTGTTTATGGTTAAATGTAAGTTCAGTAAACTATTTAAAGCAAAAGCCAAGTTGTCTATTAACTACTTTTCAGTCGACTTAAATATGCACATTTCTGAGTAGCTTTGTTGACATATTTATTAGCGAGTCTCATGATGTGAGGGTTGGAGGAGTTGAGAAATATCTATCTGCTGGTTGCCCACATAAAGTTAGATTGGCTTAATTCAAAGTACTGAAATATAAGCCTATACTGTTACCCGGGGTTCTTTCAACCCAAAGCTCTTGGTAACTTTTACTTTGTGCGAGGAAGTGTCAGGAAATAAATTAGGGGAGACACAGCCGTCCGACCGATAGATGGCTGGCACAAACAGGACAACACAAGAGTGCTTTCACTTAAAGCTAAACTTTACTTAGTCTCAAGCACTTACACACGTCCGCAACAAGATTAGTAAAACACCCCCAACCCTTGATAATTACCAAAGCTGAGTGTGGCTTTTGAGTGACACAGCGACAGCCCATCTGCCGGTGGGGAACACAAGATGCATCCAGAGAGAGAGAGACCAGTCCCGAAGAGTCCCCCCATCTCAAGCTTTTCCCCCTTATTTATACATTAGTAATAGAATGACATGTCCTTTAAAGAAACCTTGTCAAGCAAACAGTTCCAATGGGCAAGCAAGAGGTTCCTTCTGATTATTGATTAACCAGGTGTGGGTTTTTCCAGTCTGCAGCCTTGAGACCCCAATAGACATTCCTGGGGCATATCCTACTCTTTTAAAATGCATGGATCAGCAACTTCAACACAATTCTTATCAGGAAGGACGCAGGGTCAAGCTGCCCTTTCTGAGGCACCCAAACCCCCTCCCCTCCTGCCTTGGTCAAGCTGAGATTGCTTTTAACAGCTTGCTTTTAACAATAAGCCATAGTGGTTTCAGGCATTTTACTGGTTTGCCAAAGTCTCCCCGTACAGTACTTCTCTGGAGACCAATGCTTTGATGTCTTCGGCTTTTATGGTAACACAAAACGGCTTCCACTCTATTGTAAGATAAGATTAGAGTTGTGTCAGTTCTTTGGTTCCAGGATCAGGTTATAAATTACATATCCATTTCTTTCAGGTTCTTTAAAGTTTAAAACAAAACATTTTTCTTATGAACACAAGGAATATGAGTTTGTTAAAAGGCATCATGACAACAGCCATAACTCTGACTCAGGCAGTGTTTTTTAAAAAACTCTATTTTTGTTATCCTGGTTTTCAGAATTTAATTAATTAAATATTTTCCTTTAAGATATACTGCTAAGTGGGAAACTTTATCAGTTAATAATATAATAAATAATATTTAATGTTGGTAGCAAAGTATTTACATTTATAAAGTACTTATAATTGCTGAAGAACGTGTTCTATGTCATTTAATCAGGAAGGTGGATGGTTCTCCTGTTCATTACGTTGTTTAGGAAGGAACTGTAAATGCTGTATTCAGATCAGCAGATATTTATATGTGTGCACTTAGCAGAAAATATCTGAATTAAGAAGGATCATTAAGACCATACGCTACTTAAAACGCTATTAAGACCCTGATCTTTCACGCACCTACACAGGTGCTTAACTTTATTGACTTCAATGGCACTATATGCGGGTATATCGCTAAACTCATGTGTCACTGTTTGCAGGATTGGGATGTAAAAATGGTTCATAAACTGGAAACAAATCATTTTAGGCTTAGGGTTAGGGTTAGGGTTAGGGTTAGGGTTAGGGTTAGGGTTAGGCTTAGGGTTAGGGTTAGGGTTAGGGTTAGGGTTAGACTTTTTTCCCCCCAAGTAACATACATAAATAAGAAAACAATACAAAATACACCATATTAACAACACATTTGAATTGAGACAAACATACATATATTGCTTTCAATGACCGAGTAACAGATCAGACTTTCACTAAGCAAGGTATCCCACTCCCAGCAAAATAAGCAAATAATGGCACACTCTTTAAATCTCAAATGAATGTCAAAATTGCTTGAAATAGATCATCCATCATCAATCAATTATTCATTGGCATTTTTTTACCACTAGGTGTCTCCCTAGACAGCATAATGGGTGTGTGCAGGTATGCTCCCAGGAAGACCTTTCAGGGAAATACAACTAAACTGGTTTTAATCAGGGATTTCCCTACACCTCCCCACCCCCCAGTGGTCAACCAGTTACATGCATGCAGTGTTGCCAAGTTAGTCATTGGTTGGAAATTTGAATTGAAATTGAAACATTAATACACACTTTAAAAGCATATACAGTGTATGATAAAATACTTGTACCTGAAAAAGTATCCTACACAAACCTAGTGAGGCCTTATTGGAATTTCTGGGAGGCGGGCGGACATAAGCCCTCCCGCTTCTAAAGGCCCTTCCTCCAGCCATGTGGGAGGAGCCACTGGATCCGGGAACCAACTGAATTCGGGGGACAACTAATGAATAACAGGGACAGAAGTGCGGGTCATAGGTTATTGTTAGGCCCAAGAAAACGGAGTATAGAACAGGTTGTTTGGCCAGCTTAGCCAAAGTTAGGCTAACAGTAGTTGCTGGGCCATTCCTGTCTCTCTGTGAAACATGAAGACATGCTTGCTTGGGCTTCAAAGAATGAGATGGGGTGGGGGGGGCTGCATTCTTGTACCAGATGTACTAGGAATGGGTTGTTTGGACATATGGAGACTTGTAGTCTCCACTCCCTGTTTCTGTTCTTCATCTGTACTCAACTCCCTCCTTTCTCCTAGTCTCTGGGGCATGACAACAAAGCTGATAAGAAGTTGCTGAGGCGTCACAAATTGTTTGTAGTGTCAAAGAAGATAGATATGCATGAATATTAGAAGCTTTTAACTAATAAAGGGGGGTTGGGTTGTTTTAACTATGACGCGATGGAACTGTCTATATAATCTCACTCGTTATTGTAATCGTGGCTGGTTCTCAGTGGAGACAGGCCGCTCTCTATTGTTGTGTGCACTCTTCAATAAAGAGCTTGTATTGGACCTTGCTGGTGTTGCCTGTCTCTCTCTCTGCGGTCAGACAACGAACGGTGCTGTCTGGGTTAAAAGTCCCCGACATTCAGAACGAGGGATTGAGAGGGGGACACCGAGCAGAAAACCGCGAACAGCACCCACTGCTCCTCAAAGCTGTCTAGGGAGCCAGTGGACACCGCCCAGAGGAACTTATTGGATTGTGGCTCCTGCTTCTTCAGTGCCCTGGAGAAAAAGAGGGGAGCTATGAAGCATGTCACCTGCCTTTGGGCAGAGGACAGCACCCCCCTCAAGGATCCGGAGGAGATGCGCAGAAGGACCAGGGCCTTCTATGCCAGCCTCTTCTCCTCTGATCCAACTGACGCTAGTGCTTGCAGGGTGCTCTGGAATGACCTCCTGATGGTCAGCGCGGGCAACCGGGACCGGCTGGAGCTGCCTCTCACTCTGTCCGAGTGATTTAGTTGGTATTAGTTCTGCTTTGAGCAGAGGATTGTACTATATGACCTCCTGAGGTCTTTTCCAACCCTAATATTCTATTATTCTAACTCTGCCTGGATGCGTGAGACCAGGGAGGAACAGGTCACAGAGACCCCCTCATCTAACATCCTCCTCCTGGCGTTGAAGATGGCCACTTTGGCCAGTGCCAGGAGGAAGTAGAAGAGGAGGTCTTGCGACTTTGTTGGGCCATGGATAGGGTGTGCGAATATAAACAGGTGTGACGAAAAGTGCAGCCAAAACCTCAACAGGAGGTTCTGAAGGAGCCGGAATAGGGGCTGCAACCTGGCGCATGCCAAATAAGCATGCACCAGTTCTCCCTCGTGCCACAAAAGGGGCAGGTGTTGGGGAAGAGGGTGAACCATGCCAAGTACACACTTGTGCTCATGGCTCCATGAAGGAGCTGCTAACCAATATCCCTGGTGGGCTATGGGAGCACGGTTGAGTATAGGCTGACCCACCGGGGTTCATCACCTCTGTAGGTGGGAGATAGTCCTGCCACTTAGTATTGGGGTGGGACACAAGGGTGAGGAAATTAAATGTGTGGACCACGAGCGTGTAAAGTTGTTCCCTTGGCACAGTTCGGAAGCAAACTGGCTGCAGGGCGTGCAGCCAGCTTGAATTGTGGAAGGGGGGGCTGTGGGTGGCTTTCGGGACAGGCGCACACCTTCCCCACATCCGACCACCACCATGCTGAGGGAAAGGTGCACCTCTGCTGTCGCCAGGCCAGCCAGAACTTCCAGAAGGACATCACGAAGCCCATGTCCTCCAGCAAGCTATTATTAAAGTGCCAATAGGCCAGCCCTGGCCTCTCCAAGGTGAGAGAGGCCATCATGGTTACCAACTGGTGATCTGAGAACGGGGCTGACTGAATGCTGGAGGAGTGGGCCTGTGCTAGATGGAAACGTGACAGATAAATGCAGTCCAAACGGGAGTGGTGTGACCTATCGCCCTCCACCCGGACATAGCTAAAGGTGATATTCTCATGTAGGTGGTAGTCATACCAGATGTCCACCAGGGAGTGATGGTCGATGATCTCCCTGAGGAGGCCTGCAGTGGCCTGGCTTCTCTCGAGCCCTGAGCGATCTCAGTCCTCAAGGGTGGTATTAAAATCCCCGACCAGGACCAGGCACTCGCGAGGATCCAAGGTGCCGAGGAAGGCGGACGCCTGCTGATAAGAATGCACACGCTCTGGGCCTGCGTTTGGGGCATAGACATTGACTAGATTCAACGTCAGCCCCTCCACACAAGCCCGGATGTGCAGCAGGCGACCTGACATGACCTCGGAGACCCCCCAGCACCTCAGACTGTAGGTCAAGAGGGAACAGGGTGGTCACCTAAGCTGAATGAGTGCGAGGGTGGCTAAAGTACACCCCATCCCCGCATTCCAGCAGCCGGCTGGAGCCATGTGTGTCTCCTGCAGGAAAAGCACAGAGTATTCCCCCTTCCCGGAGGAAGGAGCGCACCTGGCTCTTGCAGACACTCACCATACAGCCTCTGGTGTTCAAGGTGGCAAAGATGGTCTGTCTCATAGTGAGGGTTGGGGAGGATCCTCGCAGGCAGGGGTGTCGGCGGCCCCCAGAGGGCCTCACAACAATCTGTGACTGACCCCGAAAGCCAGCAGGGAGTCACAGAAGTTGTGGGCCCGCTGGGAGGCAGGGCCGGCTCTAGGCACCAGCAAACCAAGCACGTGCTTGGGGCAGCACATTTTCAAGGGTGGCATTCTGGCCATCTTTTTTTTTTTTTTTTGGTTCGGGTGGCAAAAGCCTAGAGCCGGCACTTGCAGCAGCAGCGCGTCGCCCTGGGGCCACTGCGGTTCGTGTCAGGGAGCAGCGCCCGCACTTTGTGGCTGGGCCGGACAGGCTCCTAGCGGGGGACACTCGGGCTGGGGGCCGCCCCTCGGGGCACACAGAGTCGCCTGCAGATGCCGCAGGGCGGCCACCCCCCCAGTGCCGCACGGGACTGTGGCAGGGTGGCCAAAAGCAGCAGTGGGGCCAAAGAGGGCGGGGCGCTGCCGTGTGGGGTCTGCGTCCCACTCTCCGGGGCTCCGCTCCCTCTGGGGCTATCCTGCTCCGGCTCCTCAGACCCCTGCTAGGGCAGTCCCCCGGCTGTGCCCTTCCGGGTCCCGGCCGGTCCTGGAGGCGGGAGCCCTGGCTGGAGGGACCCTGGGCTGAGGCATGGCCTGGGAGCCCCACTGCTTACCCCGACCCTGCCAGCACCAGATCGTCTGGAGGCGAGGGGGGAGCAGGCGGAGTCAGCACTAGTGGGATGAGCCCAGCACTGGGGCGGCAGGGGGTGCGGGTGAGGGGGAGAGCCCAGGGCTGGGGCAGCAGGGGGGGCGGGGTGGGGGGGGGTGAGAGCCCAGGGGTGGGGTTGGGGGGCGGCCAAAAATTTTTTTGCTTGGGCGGCAAAAAACCTAGAGCTGGCCCTGCTGGGAGACCACAGTGTCCTGCCTCTCGGTCCCCCTCCCCCTTCAAAACAGCCCTCATGGCCTGGAGGACGAGATGGAAATCCCCCCAATGCTGGAGAGGGAGCTGCACCTTACCCTTGAAGCCACCGGTTTCCAACAGGAAGCAGCGCAACTCGTCCCGCAGCGCAGCGGGGGACGGGGTCATGGATCCGCTGCCGTCCTCCAGCTGGGCCCGTGACAGTCCCACAGCCCATGGAGACAGGCAAACGGGGAGGACCCCCAGTGCGGTGTCTGTGGCAATGGCACCACACAACCCGTCTCCATCTCTGGCGGGGGAGGGGTGGTGGAGGGAAGAGAGCAGCCCCTAAAGGGTCAGGGATGGGAGACACAAAAACTGCCCCCTGAGGGTTGTCCTAGGACCGCAGAAACTAAACAACCCTGGGGGCAGCAGTGATATGGGGGGGGAGGCAAAGGAGGCGGGCAACGCATCACCGCGGGCAGGGCTGGGGGAAAGGCCAGGAACGAAGGCTGGAGCAGGGGAAGGGACAAAGGTGGGAGCAGGATCCCCGGCAGTTATGTCACCAGGGTGCGGCATCTCTCGATCAGATTCAGGGGCAGAGGGGGCCCTCACCGCCACCAGGCCTGGGCACTTCAACAAGCTCAGTGCCCTTAACAATTGCATTGGGCATGGTGGCATCAGCAGCAGGGCCCCCAACCAGAAGGGAAGGCGGCCGCCCCGCCTCAGAAAGGGGCACACCCAAGGGCTCGGAGCCCAGCCGCTCGGCATCCATGAGCAGGGTGCCGTCTGCGGCCAGGCAGATGGACAAACCCAGGGTTCTAGAGCGGGGACAGCAGCCTGTGGCAAGAGGGAAAGAGGAGGAGGGGGGTGGTGTGAGCAAGCTGCCGCCCAGATCAAGGACCACTGGCAAAGGGTCGTCATCCCCCTGGGTGATCGGGGTCAGACCCAGGGCCTCGATCTCCTCAAAGATGGAGGTGAAGTCAACTCCCACCGCTCCAGAGTCCTCCCCACCAGCAACTGCGGCAGCAATTGCCTTGGTGCCAATGGGGGGCACAGGTGACAAAGCGGCTGGGGGTGGGGCTCCATCTGAGGCCTCCCTTGGGAGATACTCTGAGAGGGGGAGGTTTCACTCCCCTCTGCTGCAAAGGCATTCCTGGCCAGCTCCACCTGTTGTTCTCTATCATGGGGCACAGCAGAAGGCTGGGCAGCGGCGGCCCCTTCATGGTCTTGTGGGGGGCCTCCCCCCCACGTCTAGGGGGACGTTCTGAGCCCGAGCCTTCCTTTTGCTGTGCTTCCCCTGCACGAATACCCAGCCCTCCAAGGTGACAGTAGAGGGCCAGCCAGCAGGGGTGGGGCCGGGGGCCAGGGCGATGGTTGTGGGGCAGCATCCAGGGGACCTGGGGTGGGCCTTCTCCTTGCCCGGCAATGGCCCTGCCGCCCTCTCTCCCATGTCCTTCCCAGACTACACATGATGGAGGTCGGGCGCACCCGGTCATCTGGGTGCAACGGGGGGCTGCCCCCAGGGCCCAAGTGGGATCAATGGCAGAAGGAGGAGGGGCAGCTATGGAAGCTGGGCCACCAGGGTTGCCGGCAATGGCAGGGCCGGCGACCTCCCTGGTCTCAGGGGTTCCAGGCACCTCTCTGTGCCTGGCCAGAGGACAGTCCCTCCAGATGTGCCCCATTGCCCACCAGAGGTAACACCAAGCCTCCCCCGAGGAATAGTGCACCCGGTAGTGGGCCCTATGGTAGGGCACTAAGAAGGACCCCTCGAACACCACCCCTGTCATGCGCTGCCGGCGGCAGTTGGAGCTGGACCTGCCAGCGGAAGGACAGACCATGATGGAGGGTGGGGTCCTTGCAGCCCAGTTGGAGAGGGCTGATAACGAAAATGGGCTTCCGCAGGGTCAAGACGACCTCCTAGTGGCTCAGCATCTGCGGATGAGTGGGAAGAGGTAGCTGCCCCTGGGGTTTGAACTTTGTGTCGCGTTTCTCCTGTTAGTGGGAAACCGACTGAACTGCTACCTGCCCGCCTTCGTGAGCTTTTAGGAGAAACAGCCCACGCTGTTCCTCAAGCTTACTGCAACCTTCCTTCTTTAGACACCTCCCACCGTCCCCATTTGAATCGTTCTGAGCTTCAAGCTGCACAACGGAATGATGCCTGTACTGGAGAGGTTTGGCTGACAGTTGATCAAGGGACTCCTGGTGCTGGGGATAAGTGCAGGCACATTGATAGTCCTCTCCTAATGAAAGAATGGGATTGACTTTCCCTAGAGAATGGACTTTTCTAGAGAATCACCAGCCATAAAAAACAACTGATTTTTACCTCAACAGTTTAACAAAGCAGTACAACAATCTTTACATGATGACCGCGGGCATCTTGGGTTTGATGAGAGCTATTGCCTTGTACCAGACCAATTCTACTGGCCACGGATGAAGACTGACGTTTAGCAATAGTGTAGACTGTGTGCCCGGTGTATACAATGGATGACTCAGGAGCGCCTTTAATATCAACAACACCAGGTGCCCAGGCACATAGGTGAGTGTTGCTTGCTCTCGAGTAACCCAGGAAAGAAAGCGGGGGCTGGGGGGGGGGTATTACATTTTGGAGGCACCGCTGGGATCCTTTTACCCCCGCACATTCTGCTACAAGAGACCATTTAATCTAATCTTTTAATGTTATTGCAGTTCTCACTATTATACTGAGCCCTACTGCAGTTTAAAGAACTCTGTTTGTTTTAGTAAACTTAGCTTTACTTTGTTCAATATTTCTAACAATGCATCAAATTATTTATTTAAAAATAGCCTAAAAATGTAAAAAAAAAAATACCATGACTCAGTAGCAGAGGGTGCAAGAAATAATTCTAGAGCAGTCAACGGTGCAAAATAAATGGCAAGAGTTTACATTTTTTTCAAAGACTAAAATAGATAATTGGAAATATAATAAAATACCACTTGCAAACAGTTTTGAATGCCCAGAACACTCTTTTTACCCTGGTAATAATTTTTTTTGGAATAAAAAATAAGATACAGAATAAAATAGGATTTTTTTTTAGTTACTTTAGCATTTTGCAATCAGGATTGGAATCCAACCTCCTAGAAAAAAAAATGCTATTGGTGTATTTGAATTACTACTGGATACATTTCTGAAAAAACCCTGCTTCAAACACACAAACTTTAAAAATACTCTGGAGCTTTTATAAGCAATCTCATTTAATGTGTGCATCCTCCATTCCCACACTGTGCATAAGGGTGAATTATTCTAAGTAACCCAGAAATGAACTACGATGTAGGAAGGAACAAGGCATTACATAAGCTGCAGAGGATCGCATGAACCAGACCTAAATTCCAGTGAAAACTCCTTTCAAGAAATTCTCCTCTTTAGATTCTTTTAAAAAACGATTCTTGAAACATTATCATCATTTTATATCTACTGTTTTCAGATTAAACTGAAAACTGGATTCCCTAATTACTAGAAAAATAAAATGTTACTGAGAGTCGAAGTGTTTCAACAATAATACCTTTTAAAAGTATTAGTAATGCTAGTAGACTTCTGTGTCCATTGGCTCATAGATACACTTTTAGGGATGGGATTTTCAAAATCACTCAGGATTGGCCCAACTCTGTTGTTCCCATTGATTTAAAGGGAAGTTTCTCTACTGAAGACCTGGGGTGAAATTCTGGCCCCATTTACATCAATGATAAAACAGCCACTGAAGTCAACTGGAGCCGTTAGGCCAACAGTGAGCGCTCTTGAACACAGACACACATAAAGTACTCCTACACAGAGATGTACTCACCAGACTACAGTAAAAGCTGCGTTATCCGGCATTTCTGATCTCTCCCAATACAAATCTTCAGTCTAGTAACCGGGACTAGTGTACTGCCCGGGAGGTGATGCAATTGCATATTCTGAACTCTACTTTTATGCAAAAGAGACAGAAGACAAGTAAGCAAGCTGATATCAGGGACTTATTCAAAAAAGCAGCTTCCAGGGTGTGTCATAAGATCAGTACAAATTCAGCCCAATCCCCTACACCTGTTACATCTATGATGATAATTGATGTTGATGATGATGAACTTGAGGCACTGCAAGATCCTGAAGTGCCTTGTGAATCATCAAAGAAAGATTCAATTATGTTCAGTCTAGTTTTAGTGTTGTGTATTTTTAGTGACCTGCGTGTTCGCCATGCGCTGCCCATAGTGATATGTAATGTCTTAAGATAACCTACTGTACAGAAAACTTTACCTGTCTACACGTAAGTGCTTCAAGAAACCAACCACTCTGCAGTGCAGTATTACTACTGGATTGGTGAGTACCTGTACACTATTTTATACTTTATTCATTTTATTGTATTCTAATTCTTTGAAAACTGGTATTCCATTGGTAAGTATAACTCTTAGTTAACCAGAATTTCTGACTAACTGGCACCCCCCATGCCCCCAACATGCCAGATAACAAAGCTTTTACTGTATTTTTATGAGTGCAGGGGACTGGACTAGATGATCTCTTGAGGTCCCTTCCAGTTCTATGGTTCTATATTGGTTCTGAAAGAAAGGAAACTTACGTAATGGCTCAGATTTCTCTCTTAATTCACCCCATTGCAGCAGGCCGTGCACCTTGCATAGACATCTGTTGAAGGGACACTTAGAATACAGGATGGTCTTACATTTAATAGGAGCTAAAATATCTAGGCACAACAGGTGAATTAGGATACAAAATCTAGGGCAATGGTAGTCAGAAAAGAAAAAGATCTATTAGATCATTGAGCCATTTCCTTGTTAGGGCAGGAAACCCTTCAATAAAGGATGTATCAACTTTTATAATACACTTTTCTCTTTGCCAAATGACCTCTCTGTTTCCTGGATTTTTTGTTTTAAGCCAGATCTCTACTGATATTTTAAAGGCAAAAGCTAAAATGGTGTTTGTTTTTTTCTCTCTTCAAAACACAGGCATTGACTTGAAAATCACGGATATATTTTAAAGCACAGTAGCTGAAAAATCAGTTCATCCTTGGAAGTGTTGGCACCGGAACAGGACACAGTATCCAGTACTGGTCTCACTGATGCCATATATGGTGGTAATACCACCTCCCTGTTCCTATTCAACATTCTCTTGCTTATTCATCAAAGGATCACATTTGCTGTCTTAGGGTATGTCTAAGTGTCGGCGGTGTGCGTCCATAGTACCGAGGCTAGCGTCAACTTTCGGAGCGTTGCACTGTGGGTAGGTATCCCACAGTTCCAGCAGTCTCCGAAACCCATTGGAATTCTGGGTTGAGCTTCCAATGCCTGATGGGTGGTTTTTGGTACATGTCGTCAGGCCCCCCTCCCTCCCTACCTCCCTCCATGAAAGCAATGGCAAACAATCATTTCGCACCTTTTTTCCTGGGTTACCCATGCAGACGACATACCACGGCAAGCATGGAGCCCGCTCAGCTCACCGTCACCGTACGTCTCCTGGGTGCTGCTGGCAGACACGGTACTGCATTGATACACAGCAGCAGCTCCTTGCCTTCGCGTTCTTCCCAGGCTGGGCTGCAGTTCTCTGTCAGTCGCATAGACAGATTGCTCCGCAAAGGACAATTTGCAGACCGTATTGGAGNTGTAACCAAAGCCTATTTCATGCCGTTACAGGATGAGCTTTGCTAATAGCAGATATCACGGACTAAAAATCCAACACAAACAGTGAATCAATGGGAATGATGTCACAAAAGGATGACATATCCCCTGTGGCTTGGGAAACAAATGAAGTAGCTGCCCATTGGTCCTCAGACAACCAATCAGAAAGTATCTTTTCTCTGTCTGCCCTGAGGCATGATTTCCCTTTACAAAAACCATGTTGACTATTTCCCAACAAATTATGTTCATCTATCTGTCTGACAATTTTGTTCTTTACTATAGCTTCAGCCAGTTTGCCTGGTACAGAAGTCAGGCTTACCAGCTTGTAACTGCCGGCGTCACCTCTGGAGCCCTTTTTAATAATTGGTGTCACATTAGCTATCCTCCAGTCCTTTGGTACAGAAGCTGATTTAAATGATAGATTACAGACTACAGTTAGTAGTTCTGCAATTTCACATTTGAGTTCCTTCAGAACTCTGGGGTGATACCATCTCATCCTGGGGACTTATTACTGTTTAGTTTATCAATTTGTTCGAAAACCTCTTCTAATGACACCTCAATCTGGGGCAGTTCCTCAGATTTGTCACGTAAAAAGAATGGCTCACGTTTGGGAATCTCCTTCACATCCTCAACCGTGAAGACTGATGCAAAGAATTCATTTAGTTTCTCCGCAGTGGCCTTATCGTCCTTGAGTGCTCCTTTAGCATCTCGATTGTCCAGTGGCCCCACTGGTTGTTTAGCAGGCTTCCTGCTTCTGATGTACTTAAAAAAAATGTTGCTATTACTTTTTGAGTCTTTGGCTAGCTGTTCTTCAAATTCTTTTTAGGCCTTCCTAATTATATTTTTACACTTCATTTTCTAGAGTTTATGCTCCTTTCTATTTTCCTCAATAAGATTTAACTTCCACTTTTTAAAGGATGCCTTTTTGCCTCTCACTGCTTCTCTTACTTTGTTGTTTAGCCACGGTGACTCTTTTTTGGTTCTCTTACTATGTTTTTTAATTTGGGGTATACATTTTAGTTGAGCCTCTTTTATGGTGTCTTTAAAAAGTTTCCATGCAGCTTGCAGGGATTTCACTTTTGGTGCTGTACCTTTTAATTTCTGTTTCACTAACTTCCTCATTTTTGTGTAGTCCCCCTTTCTGAAATTAGATGCTGCAGTGTTGGGCTCCTGTGGTGTTTTCAAGGGCCGCCCAGAGGATTCAGAGGGCCTGGGCAAAAGAATAAATGGACACAAATCTGACATCAGGAATCCTAACATTCAAAAACCAGTGGGAGAACACTACAACCTCTCTAATCACTCAGTGACAGACCTGAAGGTGTCAGTTTTGCAACAAAAAAACTTCAAAAACAGACTCCAAAAAGAGACTGCTGAACTCGAATTAATATGCAAATTAGACATGATTAACTTAGGCCTAAACAGAGACTGGGAATGGTGGGGTCATTACACTAATTTTTCCCCATGTTAACTTCTCCTCACACCTTCTGTGGGTCATCTCAATTATCACTTCAAAGTTTTTTCTTCTGCTGCTACTGATAGCTCATCTCAATTGATTGGCCTCTTACAGTTGGTCTGGCTACTTCCACCTTTTCATGTTCTTTGTATGTATAAATATCTTCTTTCTGTGTGTTCCACTCTATGCATCTGAAGAAGTGAGCTGTAGCCCACGAAAGATTATGCTGAAATAAATGTGTTAGTCTCTAAGGTGCCACAAGTACTCCTGTTCTTTTTGCGGATACAGACTAACACAGCTGCTACTTTGTAACCTGTAATTATATTACGGTCACTATTACCGAGCGGTCCAGCTATATTCATCTCGTGGACCTGATCCTGTGCTCCACTTAGGACTAAATCAAGAATTGCCTCTCCTCTTGTGGGTTCCAGGACCAGCTGCTCCAAGAAGCAGTCATTTAAGGTATCAAGAAACTTTATCTCTGCATCCCATCCTGAGGTGATATGTACAGTCAATATGGGGATAGTTGAAATCCCCCATTATTATTGAGTTTAATCTCCCTGACCATTTCGCAGTCACTATCACCATCCTGGTCAGGTGGTAGGCAGTATATCCCTACTGCTATATTCTTTAGAGCGTGGAATTACTATTGATAGAGATTCTATGGTACAGTTTGGTTCATTTAAGATTTTTACTTCATTTGATTCTATGCTTTCTCTTACATATAGTGCCACTCTCCCACCAGCATGACCTGTTCTGTCTTTCTGATATATTTTGTACCCTGGTATTACTGTGTCCCATTAATTATCCTCATTCCACCAAGTTTCTGTGATGCCCATTATATCAATATCCTCATTTACTACGAGGCACTCTAGTCAACTCATCTTATTATTTAGACTTCTAGCATTGGTATATAAGCACTTTAAAAACGTGTCACTTTTTAGCTGTCTGCCATTACATGATGTAATTGAATGAGACTTTTGTTCATTTGACTGTTTCTCATCAGATCCTACCTGTATTTTATCATCTTCCATCCTCTCCTCCTTACTAGGACATAGATAATCTCCATTAGTAGATCTTCCCCTAAAGGATGTCTCTGTCCAAACCACGTGCTCCTCCGCACCTGTTGGCTTTCCCACACCCCCAAGTTTAAAAACTGCTCTACGACCTTTTTAATTTTAGGGCCAGCAGTCTGGTTCCATTTTGGTTTAGGTGGAGCCATCCTTCCTGTATAGGCTCCCCCTTTCCCAAAAGTTTCCCCAGTTCCTAATAAATCTAAACCCCCTCCTCCCTACATCATCGTCTCATCCACGCATTGAGACCCTGCAGTTCTGCCTGTCTAACTGGCCCTGCATGTAGAACTGGAAGCATTTCAGAGAATGCGACCACGGAGGTCCTGGACTTCAATCTCTTTCCTAGCAGCCTAAATTTAGCCTCCAGGACCTCTCTCCTATCGTTCCCTATGGCACTGGTTCCTACATGTACCACAGCCACCGGCTCCTCCCCAGCACTACACATAAGTCTATCTAGATGTCTTGAGAGATCCGCAACCTTTGCACCAGGCAGGCAAGTCACCATGTGGTTCTCCCGGTCATCACAAACCCAGCTATCTATGTTTCTAATGATCAAATTACCCATTACTAATACCTGTCTCTTTCTAATAGCTGGAGTTCCATCTCCTGGAGAGGTATCCTCGTTTCTCTCTGCTCCAGCTGGATGTTCTCCTTCCCTGAGACTTTCATCCTCTTCAACAGCACAGAGGTTGCCAGACCGGGGGTGGGACCATTCTACTGTATCCCAGAAAGTCTCATCTATGTACCTCTCTGTCTCCCTTAGCTCCGCCAGCTCAGTCACCCAGATCTCCAAAGCCCGTTTGTGGTCTCTGAGGGCCAGGAGCTCCTTGCACCGAATACACACATACGGCACCTGCCACAGGGCAGGTAATCAGACATGCTGCATTGGGTGCAATAAACTGGGTAACCCTCTCTCTGTTGCTGGACTTCTGCCTGAATTCTCTTTTTACTCCTGCAGCTGGTTCCTTTGTTGTTGTTTTGTTTTTATCAGGGGGTGTTTTTTGCTTAAGTTTAAAGAAGTTTACAGAATATTAAGTGTATGTAGCCCCCCACACACTCCCCCTGGAGATCTCCTTCACAAAACTCCCCTGTTAGCTGCTCCTGTTCGCTAGCTCCCAATGGTTTTTCCTGCATCACCCTCACCCAGGGAGTGGTGCCTGCCCTGGTCACTAATGGTTTTTACTAAGCAGAAGATCATAACTTTTCCCCTGAGGGGCAGTTGTATCCTCCCCTCTTCCAGCCTCCCCTCCCCATTAGATCTGGCTTTTCACCCCCTCCCTGCCACCAAGGAATCAAAGTTGAGTCCCAGTTATGTGCTAAACATTTATTCTGCCACCAGGAGCTTGAGTCAAACCCTTCTGCCCATTCCCAGCCTCTCAGCCCAAGCCCTGGAATGTGCATCCTTCCGAGGACAGGCCCAAGTGAGACGTAATGACAGTGACTTGGTGCACCACAGAACACAGTAAGAAGAGCATGGCATGGATTTTATTAACACTATTGTGCTGCTTGGGAATGATTTTTGTGACTATACAAATTGGCGACTTCTTTCTCTGTCACTGTAATCAGCAGTGAAAGTTGCTAGATTTGTTACTGGTCCCTTTGACACTTATTTCCTCACTAGGGAAACAAAAAAGTCACTAAATCTAGTGAAAAAATTGCTAAGTTGGCAACACTGTAGATCAGTGCTAAAGACATTAAATAGCATTGGGGCAAAAACAGATCTCGGTGGGTCTCACTTGAAATGGTTCCATTAGATGACAATTCCCCATTTACAATTATTTTCGGAGATCTATCACTTAGCCAGATTTTAGTCCATTTAATGTGGGCCACATTGGTTTTGTATAGTGCCAGTTTTTTAATTAGAGTGTCATGCAGCAGTAAGAGAAGATGGGTGCGGTAATATCTTTTATTGGATCAACTTTCGTTGATGAGAGAGAGATAAGCTTTGGAGCCACACAGAGCTCTTCTTCAAGTCTGGGAAAGGTACATGCTAGCATCACAGTTACATGCAAAGTGGAACAGCTTGTTCAGCATAAGTAGTTAGCACATACCCATTAACACCTCTGCTGTCATAGTACAAAAAGAGGGTTACAGATTGTTGTAATAAACCATAAATCCAGTGTTTCTGTTCAGTCCATGATTTTTAGTGTTTATGAGTCATTAAAGGAGAAGGAGAATTTAAGCTCTTTTGAAAGTGTTGTGCAGGTTTCCTTTGAGGATGAGGACTGACAGGTCAGATATAGAGTGATCGCTTTGTGAAAAGTGTTCACCCACAGGTGATAGGGTGTTTATCATTTTGAGTTCATTCAAGAGCCTAGTGTCTGGTTTCACCCACATAGTTGTTACTGGGGCATTTAGTGCACTGGCTGAGGTACACCACATGTGGCGACTGGCATGTTTGATTCATGGAGCTTGAAAGGTTTGTGTCACGGGATCCTCAGGGTGCAGCCTGAGACTGTGGGACTGCTGTGGCCCCCTGAAGTCTCACCAGCCTGAGCTTTCTCTCACAATGCCTTGCTAATGACCAGCAGCAAACCCCTCCAGGAGCTGTCATCACTCAGTACAACAGCATGTGGAGCCCCACACCCAGCTGGATTGCATGAATGCTCCCAGAGCCACTCATGAATCACACAGAGAAAGGCACCAGCCAAATCCCCCCAGCTCCCAGGATTGTACCCCAGGAATGTACCGTCTTGCGCTGCTCAAGACAAGCAATGCAAATTTATTAATTGGTTCACCACTTCATCAGTGGCAAGTGGATATACACCAGCCTCTGTCAAACCTGAGCAGATTACCAAACACTTCAGGCAAATTCACTGGTAAAGATAAACAGTAAAACAAATTTATGGACTATAAAAGATAGATTTTAAGTTATTATAAGTGGTAGGAAAAAAGTCAGAGTTAGTGTGAAAGTTACTAGTGACACCCCCCACCCTTAACAGCTAGTAACTGTTATGTCAGCCAGCAGCCATTAGGGGGAAGCAGACACTTCAAGTACACAGTAGCCTGAACTTTTCAACTGTTTTCCCTTCAAGGCCTTAAGGTAGTTGGAGCTGGTCCCAAGCCGGTTTTCACTGACCAGATAGCAAAAGCACGGGTCTGACCACCACCAATCAAGTGTTAACATGGCAAGGACCTTTGTCTAAATGTGTATAAAAAATCTGTAAAATGTGTGTAAGACAAAGTTTTTGTACCAAGGTGCAAAGCTATCCTTTCTTCTGCAGAATAAAGCAACTCTTCCTTATCCCTGTCTGGCTGTTATTGGCTCTCAGCTAGGTGGACCTGATATTTCGGTAACATTAGTTACCAAAATAAAATAAAATAAAATAAAATATAAGCATGCAATCTAAACTCTCAATCCTATTAGACTGGGCAACATTTAGATTAACCGGTTTTTCTCACCCCACTGGATATTGCAGTTCATAGTACACAGATTTCACCCTTGAAATCTGGGCCAGTCCCCTCAGTTGGAGTCTTCAGAGTGTCCTTGTTGTTTGCAGCGTAGGTGGGTGAAGGAGAAAGGCGAATCATGGGCCTGCTCTGTTCTGTTTTATACCCTCAATCCCAGGTGCTTGGGGAACACACACGTCCAGGCATGTCTAGGGCATTGCTGAGTCTCCAGGCAAGGTTGAGCAATTCCCCTGGTGTGGCCTTATGCAGGTGAGTCATTGAATTGTAGCTCCCTTGCTGGACAATGGCTGTTGATGGTTGTTTGACACCTGCCCGGGCATTGGTTACTTTCCTTGCTGTTGCCTCTGGGGAGCTAATATCTGGCTGATTCCCCAACTTACAGCATGTTTTAGTGACCACCATACAACGCAATTCTCATAACTTCATATGCATTGATGATATACATATATGGCTAGAGAAATGGCTTTCAGCAGATCATAACCGTTCCCCTGATACCTCACATGGCCTGCTTTATATGCAATATCACCATTATATACAGATGAGGAATATGGGGGTTACAAGATGCTCCCCCAAGGTATAGTATGTCACAGTGTGTTGTCGGGGGTGTTGATTATTGTAGCAGTGGAGATGTGTCTGCAGGTTTTGCATCTGTTGTTGTGGCAGGGTCTGGTGCCACTTTGAGTTGGTGTGTCCTGGTCTGTTGGAAGCTTGCTCTGATGATGAGCTTGGAGAAGTTGAGGGGTTGTTTGAAGGCCAGAAGAGGGGTTTCAGGAAAGATTTCTGGTCCCCACTGTATGAGTTGTAGTTGTTTGATGGTATGCCATATGGGTTCCAGTATGGGGTGGCAAGTGACAACTAGGTGTGTGCAGTCAGAGCTTTCACTCACGGGATACATGATGAGGACCCCATCCAGAAAGAAATCTTTCCTGAACTCCCACCTTTTATTTAGCTGTTCACCTTTCCCAGACCTGAAGCAGAGCTCTGTGTGGCTTGTCTCTCTCATCAACGAAAGTCGGTCCAATAAAAAATCACCCACCTTCTCTTTCTAATATCCTGGGACCGACACGATTCCAACTACACTGCCTACATGCAGCCGTAAGTCATATGCCTTACAGAAGTGTACTTATATTCTGTTAACACAGTTATCATTAGCATTATTTGTGATCTCATCAATACCCTCTGCTGTATCGCCACACAGCTTTTCATCATTATTTTTCAAGGTCCACATTTCTCCACCCTCCAAGCCCCTTGTCTTATTTGGCTCCTGGCATTGTCAGTTTCTCTCCTCCTTTCTGCATCTTTATAGCACCCTTCCTTTAGCCTACTGGTGTTTCTCTCCGCCAATCTACTGCTCTGCTTCCCCCTCCATTTCCATCTATCTTAGGTATGCCGATAGCCCCCATTATGGTAGTGTTTGACCACCTCACAATCTTTAAAATATTTACCCTCCTACATCCCTGTGAGTCAGAGTAGTGCTATTATCCCCATGAGGCAGCTGGGGGAACTGAGGCACAGGGATCTATGGGAGAGCAGAGAACCAAACGCAGGTCTCCAGAGTCATTGGCTAGCACCAGAACCACTGCACCATCCTTCTTCTCTGGAAATATTCCCCCACTTGTCCTCCCATTTCCAGTAACAGCCCCAAGACTCCCTTCCTTCTCCACTAGTTTTGTCTTCTGCCTAATATTGCCTCCCAGTGTGCCCCTTCCTGTCTCTGTCTGAACCTCCCTCCCCTATTACTCCTTCTGCAGCATCTGTCACCTCACTCCCTCCTGGGCCTGATCGACAATAGCAAACTAGAATCGGGTTCAGTCCTTCACAAAGACACAGCCACACCCGGCGCAACAGTGATGGAAGCTGTAGTGTAGAGAAGTCTTTAGATGATGTGATGGAAAAAATGTGTGAGTCCTGTCTACATTGCAGTATGCAGTAGTGGGTCCCTTGGTGTGGTGGTGTGTGGACAAGGGGCACTCCCTTGCCCAGGCCTAAGGGCAGAAGTGTGGGAGAAGGGATCTCTCTGGATCCAATCTGATGGAGGAAAGGGAATTGCGCACTACGCCCAGGTTTGATCTTTTCCCATTTGTGGTGGGATTCCCGCCAGAAGAGGAAGCAAGGCTTTTCCAGGGCACTACCTTTGAAAAGCAGGCCTAGGGCTCAGCCGGCTTCATTTGGGAGCTGGCCTGGCTGGCTCAGCAGTGGGGGAAGGGCAGGAGATTTCCCCCAGAATATTAGGTTCTCAGTGTGACTCCTTGGCACGCCTTGCAAGACAGAAGATGGAGTGCTAAAGTGGTTGACCAGGCCAGCTGTCACTGTGAGAAGGCTAAGGGGAGAGTCCATCTTCCTGCCCCTAAAGGCCTACAGGATAAGTCTTGGGGTGACCCCACGACAGAGATGGGAGTAATTTGGGGCAACACAAATGGGGCAGACAGGAAGCCGAGAGGGTAAGCGCAGCAGCAGTTAGGGGGGGTAGTTAGGAGAGCAGAGGGCACTAGGACAGAGTTGCCACCTGTCCTGATTTTTTTTACACGATAGTCCCTGTATTCAAGATATTGTCCCACTACCAAGGAGAGCTCAGCTCTAGAAAAAGAGAGACCCTCTGTTGACTGGATTTTATACCTTGGCCGGGGGAACCAGTCTGAGGTTCGTCTCCCCACCCCGCGTCTATCAACGGGTTTGTTCACCCCAAAGAAAATTGACAAGGGATTAAAGTACAAAACAGGAAACGGATTTATTAACAGGTCAACAATTAAACAAGTAGGTAAAACACGGATAAGTGAACACATGTAAGCATATCAAATAAACACTAAAGGACTCCCAAATGGAACAGGAAAGGGGCTACACACAAGCCTAGGAAGGCTATAACAGAATAGAGGCCTTAAAGCCCTGACCCAAGATCGATCCCCAGGTTAGGCTAGCATACGGAGCTTGCATGGGTTGCAGCTTGATGGGTAGCTCACACCGACACAACTGGCTGGGCTCCGCATCCAGGTGAGACTGGCAGGTACTAGAAACAGGACCTCAGGACAGTAGGATGACCACCCTGTCTTCTTCTCGTAGATCTTCTTTCCGTGCGTCATCGTGGGTGGATGTCAGTTGAACAATCAGAACAGCAGATGACGGGCCATCCTATGTGTGCAAGGTAAGAAACCCTCCCGACAACTCTGATGTGTCCTAGGCCTACCTATCAAGTAGACAGCAGCACTAGCAATTCCCTAGAACAGCAGCACACTCTGCCTCCAGGATGGGCAGCCCCGCCTGACTGGTGAACTGGCTTTATATACTGTCCCAGTAGCTGGGCAGACTCTCAGTCAGATGACCTGCCAGTTTCCCGCCTTTGGGTGGAAAAAAGCGTCAAAACCAAAAGGGGTGGGGATCCAACATGAATTCCAGGTTGTTGGAAATCCAAGAAGGCATATGGGGCAAATGTGAAAAATCCTCTTGCCCAAAGTGCCCTGGGAAAGATGGGCAGAGTGGGAAGCCAGGAGCTCTTGAGTTCTAGTGCTAGCTCATTTGCCAGCTGCTATTATTTCAGTCTGTTGCACAACCCTTCTTTTTGAGGTCTTGTTCACAGTCATCTGTAGAAGGCCAGCAAGTGTCATTCCCTTCCTTCACAAACATTGCTTTTGGCAGAGCTAGAACGCAGATCTCTGAAAGGGTGGATCAACTCTCAGCCATGCTGCCTTTCAGAAAGGCTGCCTGCCTGTCTGCAACCACTAGACCAAATTCCCCTTGCAGGGCCAGGCACAGAACCCAGAAATCCCAATACCCAGGGCCGTCCTTAGGCATACGCAGCACACGCAGCTGTGTAGGGCACCATGAAATTTGGAGCACCAAATTCCTCCAAATTTCATGGTGCCCTAGGCAGCTGTGTGCCCTGGCGACCAGCCCTATCCCTTGGCCGGCCCCCCTGCAAGGGGCAGGGTCATCCCTAGGGGAGTGTGGGGCCCCAGACAACTCCCTCCGCCCTGCCTCTTACCCTTCCCCCCTGCTCCGCCCCTGGCCTGCCCCCATTCCACCTCTTCCCCCAGCAACCCCGCACTCACTGGCAGCAGTGGGAAGCGGAGTAACACAGCCCCAGCCCCACTCTACTCTGCCAGCTCCCAGCCGCGGCGCTCCGCTTCCCGCCGCCGGTGAGTGTGGGGAAAGGATCGCCCCCCACACTCACCAGCGATGGGAAGTGGAAAGACGCGGCCCCAGCCCGCTCCACTTCCCTTGCCCCGGCCTCAGTCATGTCACTCGGGTTGGGGAAAGGACTGCCTCCGGCTCTCACCGGCGAGGGGAAGCGGAGCGCCGCGGCTGGGAACTGGCGGAGTAGAGTGGGCTGGGGCCGGGCTGCTCCGCTTCCCGCCGCTGCCAGTGAGTGAGGGGGGATCTATTCCCCCAAGTCACCTCTCCCAAGCGACATGGCTGGGGCCAGGGCGAGGGAAACGGAGCGGGCTGCTCCCGGCCCCCTGCTAATCCCCTGGGCCACTCTGGGCCTGTGGGGCCCCCCAAAGCTCCTGCCTCCCAGACCCTGGGGGGGGAGGCCTGGGGCCCCACACAGCCCCCTCAAATGACTAGGGACGGCCCTGCCAATACCCAACATTCTACTGTTGTCTAGCAAATATGTGTCACCATTGGCAAAAGGCACTCCCCCATCCCCAGCAGTTGGGGTGCAGAGAAAGTGACAGCCTGATTCCACAACCCCCATGTGACAAAGTGGGGTTTTCCCCCTTTTATGTTGCATGTGAGGCTTACTGTCCTGTATGAACACTGTGTGTACCTCAGTTTCCCTGTGTGTTGCACCAATGCCTAGGTTGTGGGAATTGGGTGTGTGACTATTGCTGAGGCCCTTGGGGCAGGTGAGACTGCTCCAGCTGTCTGCATGTAAGCTATGGGGTGGCCTTCGTAACCTGAGAACCAGGAGGGGGATGCGACTGGTGACACTTTGCCTGGGAAGTAGGACAAAGACCAGAGGAGGAGCAACAGGTGTGTCAGAGGCCAGGCAGCAGGGTTCAGGGCAGTCTACCATGGGGGGGCTCAAGGAGGGGGGAGTCCAGGGCATCTGGGGTTCTCCTAAGATGGACTTGGCTGAAAATCACTGATTTCTGTACTAAGAAGTTCTGTGCTATGTTGTGTTCCTGTGGACTAATAAACCTTCTGTTTTACTTGCTGGCTGAGAGTCATGGCTGAGTGCGGAGTTGGGGTGCAGGGTCCTTTGGCTTCCTCAGAAGCCCAGCCCAGCCCAGCCGGACTCGCAGCGGGAAGCACATGGTGAAACAGGGATGCTGAATGCTCCCAGGAAGGCCGAGGCCGGATGGGCTCCTGCCCTGCAGACACTGTGCTCAGAGCGAGGAGGCTGCTAAACCAGAGTCCTGACCGGCGTCACTCGGCGCAGTTCCAGAACATCGCCCGGGGACTCCGTGACAGCCTGGAACTCACGGGGACCGAGTCCGGGCTTGAACCGCTTGGCGTCAGGCCCCGCCGAGGGCTCGGCGAGGAACTAGCGGTAGGTGGCGCTGTTTTGCAGGCAGTCGGGTCACGCCTGGGGGTGTGGGGCTGGGACGCAGGGGCGCTGGCCCCGGCAATGGGGCGAAGGGCCGGTCAGGGTGCGGGACGCTGAGCCCAGGCAGGGCGCTGTTCCCGGCGCTGGGGCCGGGCTGTGTCCCGCCCCTGACCGGCCCTTCGCCCCATTGCCGGGGCCAGCGCCCCTGCGTCCCAGCCCCACACCCCCAGGCGTGACCCGACTGCCTGCAAAACAGCGCCACCTACCGCTAGTTCCTCGCCGAGCCCTCGGCGGGGC
>NC_048302.1:263400-301923 GCF_013100865.1 Trachemys scripta elegans
GCGCGGCCTGGAGGAGCTGCCCGAGGGGCTGGGCGCCGCGCTGGGCGGCCTGCGCGTCCTCAGCCTGCGCAGGAACCGCCTGGCCCGGCTGCCCGCCGCGCTGCGCCACCTGGGCCGCCTGGCCGAGCTCGACCTCAGCCACAACCGGCTCGGCGGCCTGGGGGACGGCGAGGCGCTGGCGCCGCTGCGGGAGCTGCGCAAGCTGAGCCTGAGCCACAACCAGCTGGGCGCGGACGGCGCGGCGCTGCCCGGGCGCCTGGGCGCGCTGCGGCAGCTGGAGGAGCTGGACCTGAGCTTCAACCGCCTGCGCCGCCTGCCCGAGGCGCTGGGCCGCCTGCAGCGCCTGCGCTCGCTGGACGTGGACCACAACCTGCTGCCCGCCTTCCCGGCGCCGCTGCTGGAGCTGGGCGCGCTGGAGGAGCTGGACTGCTCGGGCAACCGGCAGCTGCGCGTCCTGCCCGAGGGCATCGCTGCCTTGCGCTGCCTTAAGATCCTGTGGCTGAGCGGCACGGGGCTGGGCAGCCTGCCCGAGGGGCTGTGCCAGCTGGGCGCCCTGGAGAGCCTCATGCTGGACGGGAACCAGCTGCGGGCCCTGCCCGCCGGCTTCGGCCGGCTGCAGCGCCTCAAGATGCTGAACCTCTCCTCCAACGTGCTGGGTGAGTTCCCCGAGGCCGTGCTGGCCCTGCCCAGCCTGGAGGAGCTCTACCTGAGCCGCAACCAGCTCACCCTGCTGCCTGCCCGCCTCAGCCAGCTGCATCAGCTCCGCACCCTCTGGTTGGACAACAACCGCATCCGCTACCTGCCCGACTCCATCGTGCAGCTCCACAGCCTGGAGGAACTCGTGCTGCAGGGCAACCAGATCGCCATCCTGCCCGAGGGCTTTGGGCAGCTCTCCCGGGTCACCCTCTGGAAGATCAAGGACAACCCGCTCATCCAGCCGCCTTACGAGGTTTGCATGAAGGGCATCCCCTACATTGCCGCTTACCAGCAGGAGTTGGCACACTCCCAGCCCGCTCTCAAGCCCCGGCTCAAGCTGGTCCTCATGGGCCTGAAGGATGCTGGCAAGACCCTGCTGAGACGGTGCCTGATGGAGGAGGAGCGGCAGAGAGACTCTCCCCTGGCTGCAGCTGGCAAAGATGCTGGGAGAACCCAGCAGCAGCGAGACATCACCCTGGGCCTGATTCCCGAAGGTGTTGGGAAAATACAGCTAGGACATAGCCCCATTACTGAGCCCCGAGATGCTTTGTCTGCCAAAGGCTCCTCGCTAGGATATGCCCCCATTGAGCAGCAGGACCCACTGCTGTCCCCGTCCCTTAAAGTTGCTGGGAAAATCAAGTTAGAGCACCAGGACGGCTGCCTGTCTCCATCCCCAAAAGTTAATGGGGAAGCCCAGATAGGACACTTCCCCATGCTGCTGGAGCGAGACGCCCCCCTGACACCATTGGTTGCAGGACTTCCAGGGACCAGCCAGGGCATCGAGGTGACGGACTGGACGGCAGATGTAGAGAGGGGTCTGACCTTCATTGTGTATGAGCTGGCGGGCGACCCTAGCTACGATGTGATCCAATCCTTCTTCCTTTCGCCGGGAGCCCTGTATGTGCTGGTGGTGAACCTGAGTGCCTACACCCCACATTGCTTCTACTCCGCAGTGGGCTACTTCCTGCACTGGCTAGGTGCCAAAGTGCCCCATGCTGTAGTGTGCATGGTGGGCACCCATGCTGACCTGTGTGCTGAGCGGGAACTGGAGGAGAAGTGCCTGGACATCCACCACCAAATTGCCCTGCAGGAGAAGCGGGATGCTGAGGGACTCCAGAGTTTGGCCCAGCAGGTGGACAATGCCCTGGGACAGGACTTTGACCTGCGTTGCTCCAGCCCCCACACTGCCTTCTATGGGGTTTCAGACAAGAACCTGCGGCGCAAGAAGGCCCAGTTCCAGTATCTGCTCAACCACCGGCCGCAGATCCTCTCGCCGGTGCTGCCCATCAGCTGCCAGGACCACTACCAGGTGCGCCGCCTGCGGGACAAGCTTCTGTCAGTAGCTGAGCACCGGGACATCTTCCCAAACCTGCACCGGGTGCTTCCCAAGTCCTGGCAGGTGCTGGAAGAGCTGCACTTCCAGCCGCAGGCTCAGCAACTGTGGCTCAGCTGGTGGGATTCGGCGCGGCTGGGCTTGCAGGCGGGCCTGACCGAGGATCGACTCCAGAGCGCCCTGTCCTATCTGCATGAAAGTGGCAAGCTGCTGTACTTCGAGGAGCATCTGACTCTGCGGGAGTATGTATTCCACAATCTGCCCAGGCTCATTGACATCCTCAATGTCTTCTGCCAGCAGGACACCACGGTGCTGCTCCAGAAACTGCTCAGTGACACCCATATAGATGAACTGAGAACCACCCAGCTCCACCACTACGTGGAAGGGTTCCTGCTGCATGGGCTCCTCCCTGCCCATGTTATCCGCCTGCTGCTTAAGCCCCATATCCAGAGCCGGGAGGACCTGCAGCTTATCCTGGAGCTGCTGGAGAAAATGGGGCTCTGCTACTGCATCAATAAGCCCAAATGCAAACCCCTGAATGGGGCCACTGCCTGGTACAAGTTCCCCTGCTATGTGAAGAATGAGGTGCCCCATGCAGAGGCGTGGATTAATGGTACAAACCTGAGTGGACAGTCTCTTGTCATTGAACAGTTGCAGATTGAATACACCTTCCCCTTCATTTTCCCACCTGGGTTATTTGCACGCTACAGTGTCCAGATTAACAGCCATGTGGTTCAGCGGTCTGATGGCAAATACCAGATTTATGCCTACAGGGGGAAGGTGCCTGTGGTGGTGAGTTACAGGCCTGCTAGGAGTACTCTGCAACCAGATACTCTGTCTATTGCTAGTCACGCATCTCTACCAAATATATGGACAGCCTGGCAAGCTATTACCCCCTTAGTGGAAGAACTGAATGTACTGCTTCAAGAATGGCCAGGTCTGTACTACACTGTGCACATCCTCTGTTCCAAGTGCCTTAAAAGAGGATCGCTGAACCCCTACGCTTTTCCAGGTAAGGGGTGATTCAGATTGACTTTAGCAGCCTTTACGTGGTTTAAATCTCACTCATTCTTCCAGAGCACTGGTTTTCAAAGCTGTTTGGTTTTGTGGGTAACTTTTTGGGGGATACTTCTCTTCCCAGCCAAATTCCATCCCTTCCCTACAACTACAGTACATAGTTACATGGGAGAACATGAGTATGGCCTGAAGGAGACAGGAGCAAAATAAACTTAATCTGCTGCATAGTCATATTCCCCTTGTCCCCCCTTTTCTAGCTATGTGGTCTATTTTTGTCCCTCAGGGTAGGGTCTTCACATAGAGTAAGACTTGACCCCCAAGTTGCCTGCACTCCCCACTCTGCATTTTTCTGTTCACATTTTATTGCTTACTCAAAAAAACAAAAAAGGAAGCTATGAAGCAGCTACTCTGAATGCAAAGAAGGTTTTTATTTAATTTTTTTGTTTAAAAACGGCTTTGGAAAACCTCAAATTCCTGTCTAGATCTAGGAGGAATAGTCACTTCCTGAATACTGAAGGGTGCTTCATTATCCGGGTCTCAGACCTCAGTTTGAGAGCTACTGTTTGGAGAATAACTCTGAAACATTTTTTAAAACAAATTTTTGTTGATGCTTTAAGTATACGTGAAAGTTTAAAGCCGGTGTTTGAAAGAGGTGGTAGTTATCACAATAGTACATGTTTAGGTAATGGAAATTTTCCGATGGCCTCTGGTTTGGATTCTGTTCCATTTAGTATGTATGCAGATGCTGCTATCTCACTTATAAAACAGTTGCCACTTTTGCTGCTACAGCCTCAAAGAGAACCAGAAAAGGATGCGTTAGCAATCAGTGCCTGTGTTGGCATAAAATCAAAATAAACTCTCGACCTTAAGCAATGCTCTGAGCTTTCTACCCCTGCCCCCCCCAATGAAAGTACTTTGAAATATATTTTATTTATAAAGATTTTTAATTGGAAAGGAGGTGGAATACTACTGAAACTGAGGGTAGTAGGACTCCTGCTTCAGCTCGTGAGGTATAATGTGGACAATTTAAATATTTCTTAAGCTCTTTAAAGCAGAGAGCTGCTAGTTGTGCCCCAGCCTATGTCCTGGCTCCGTCAGTTACGTCTCCGCCTCAGTGTATTACGTTATATAAGTGACTGAAGGGAGAGCGTGAGCTTCCACTTCTGTGAGCCATTGGTAGCTATTGAAATATGAGGTGCATACCTGGACTTCTCTTTTGTGGACGCACAATACAGTTTCCCTGGACTGCTGACCCATCTGGTGTTTACGCTAAATGGAATTAATTAAAAGCAAAGCAAAAAAATGAACTGCAAAGAAAATAAGTAAAATGCACAAATAACAGCAATAAGCACTGCATGTGCCTGCTTCTCCCTCTGGTGGGTGTTTGCTAACCCCTCCCTCCCCCAGGATCCATCCTGGTCCCGGATGGGGCCAGCAGTGATAATTCCTGGGCTGTAACTGTAGTGTTGATAAATGGAGAACTCCACTTCCAGCGCTTATCAGGTGAACTAAATGCATCTAAAAATCGAGTACAAAGGAAAATCTCTCTCTCTCTCTCTCAACATTGGCAAAAGCTGTTCTACTAACCTGAGTGAGAGGCATAACATAACCCCCACTCAGGCCTAAAAAAACCCTTTTCCTCTTGGTGTTTAGTCTCCTGAAATTATTGTACTCTGATTTTTCCTGACTTCTTTTTTTTTTTGGTAGCTGTGTGAAAGAGTACATGAATTGAAATCTCAGTTGGAATCTGTATGTATATGCAAGAAATTCCCATCAGTAGTACTGATAAATTGTGCGTTACTCTTGTGTGTGAATGTTTTGACTAGTTAAAAGGATGCTTGGAATGACTCCTATATGTTCATAGAATCTGTTGCAACTCTAAGAAGATTATATCAGTGCTTCTCAAAGTCAGGCTGCGCTTGTTCAGGGAAAGCCCTTGGCGGTCCGGGCCGGTTTGTTTACCTGCCGCGTTCGCAGGTTCGGCCGATCGCGGCTCCCACTGGCCACAGTTCGCCATCCCAGGCCAATGGGGGCGGTGGGAAGCGACGGCCAGCACATCCCTCGGCCCGCGTTGCTTCCCGCCACCCCCATTGGCCTGTCTTCGATCACAAGGGGACGTGCCATGAGATTAAAAGGTGAGAAATTCAAAACCGACAAAAAGGAAATAGTTTTTCATGCAATCTGTGAGCTCACTGCCACCTGAAGTCATCTGGAATTGCTAGGCTGGATGACACGTGTTTTCCAAGGTGCTAAGTGGCTAGGACAAGGGTAGGCAACCTATGGCACGCGTGCCGAAGGCGGCACGTGAGCTGATTTTCAGTGGCACTCACACTGTCCGGGGTCCTGGCCACCAGTCCGGGGGGCTCTGCATTTTAATTTAATTTTAAATGCAGCTTCTTAAACATTTTTTAAAAACCTTATTTACTTTACATACAATAAAGTTTAGTTCTATATTATAGACTTATAGAAAGAGACCTTCTAAAAACGTTAAAATGTCTGACTGGCACGCGAAACCTTAAGTTAGAGTGAATAAATGAAGACTCGGCACATCACTTCTGAAAGGTTACCGACCCCTGGGCTAGGAGCTCCTGCTGTTCTCAGGTGGGTGAAGGGGAGAATGTCGTTCTCAGTGGGAGCTGCAGGACGCTGAGCTCTTCTGAAGATTTAGCAGCAGCTGACTCATGTTGAAGTTCACTTTGAAAATTGGAGTTGGAAACCACAATATCAGGTGTCAACGTGCTCTCCTTTATTTATAATTAAATTCTAGGCTGCTGTTTTTCATAGACCCAGTTGCTGTGTAGCAACATCTCATGTAATAGAGATTGAGTCTAGCATCTGGCAGCATTTTCATAGTCTGACATGGGAGCTGGGTTTCTTTTTTCTTGCCTTATTTTAAAGATAGCTGCTGTAGCTGTTTTGTTCTAGTCTTGCATTCTTCTAAAGGATGATGTTTGTCTTTTTGGAGCAAGAGGTCAATCTCCTCTAAATCTGTGGGGCAAGGCTTACTTTTATATAACCACTGGGTGTTTAAAGGTTAGACTGTGGAAAGTCACAGATCAAGCTGAATCAGTTCTGTTGAGTCGGGTTAAGAGGATAGAAGATTAGCTGTAAAATGTAAAACTCTAAAACTCTAGCGCTGTTTGTTCAATGTATCCTGGTTTTCCCTATTATTGAATGTTGGGTTTGGATAATGTAATTTGCTATAAATAATGGGATACAAACTACTCTGTTTTCCCCAAAGACTTCAATCAGATCTATAGGAAAAAGGCCAAAATGCCCATCTCAGAGTGTACATACATACTATGAATTTTGTGTTTTGTTGAGGATGCCCAGCACCTGGGATGGCTGATGTATTTTTGTTCTGTATTTAGTAAATCTAAATGAAATATTACAAAGAGGAGAAAATTGGGCAAGCCCACTTACTGTATGGGAGAGATTGTCAGAAACGCAGAGATCAGTTAGGTCCCCAGCTTTTGCAGGATGGATTGATTTAAATCAGCAAGCAGAAAAGCTTGATTTAGATCATTGATTTTAATCATGTTTTGCATTTGTACATTTTATTTTTTTCTAAAGAAAGGTTGATTCTCCTTGGTTACCATTAAAACACGTTATTTGCAGCTAAACATAATCTTTACACTACATTTGGGGGGGTTCTTTCTGCTGATCAGGAGGATCTGTTCTATCTATCCACATTTATTTCAGCAAATAAATAGCTTAACTTACTATGATTCATCTTAGTGTTTCTATTTTTATGTTAGAAAATGGTGAACGATGCATTTCTTATTTACTAGATTAAGTAAGATTCTTACTTAATCTAGATTATTTATTTATTTTTTATTATTTATTTTACTTACTAGATTTTTTATTTATAATTTGTCAAGCCCTCTTTGGATGGAAAATAAAATTCAATTAAAAATACACAACTAACATTTTATTTTTTTTGTTAAATAAAACTACTCCAAAGTGCTAGATACATAAGGGAAAAAAACTTGATCAAAACATGTTTTGCATTTAAAACTAGCTGATTTATTAAGCAAGGGAAATATCTGTAGCTAATTAATTGAACTAATTTTTTCTGATCCCCATGTCCTTCAAGATTTTAGAGCTAGTAGAGTTTATTCAGGTTACCTGTTTTTTCAACTCCAAGTTGGTTTCTTAACTTTGAATGAACTAGTAGTCATTGAACTGAACTAGCTGAATAAACTGAAATGAAGCAAATACTCTCTCTGCACTTGCAGAAGAGGCTACTGCTGTCAAAAGCTGGTTTAGCACTTCAGCAAGCTCTGGTTCCAGGCAGTGATGAGCTGTCAAAATATTAACAACCAGTTCCCTCCTCCTCACCCCACAAGAGGGTCGTGCCCCTCCCCTGCCCCCCCCCGGGACTCCTGCCCCATCCAACCCCCCACGGTCCTTGACACCCTACCTCCGGGACCCTTGCCCCATCCACCCCCCCTTCCCTGTCCCCTAACTGCCCCATCCAACCCCTCCTCTCATTCCTGATGGCCCCCTGGGACTCCCTGTCCCATCCCAACCACCCCTTCTCCTTGTCCCCGGAACCCCTGCCCCTGACTGCCCCCCACCGCCCCATCCAACACCCCTGCTCCTTCGTGACTGCCCCCCCCCGGACCCTTGCCCCCATTCAGTTCCCCTGTTCCCTGCCCTCTGACTATCCCAATTCCCGACCCTAATCCATCCCCCCGCCCTCTATCCAACACCTCCTCCCTGCTCCCTGCCCCCCTTACCGCACTGCCCGGAGTCGGGGGCCGCGCCGGGAGCCTCGGGGGCTGGGCCGGAGCCGTGGGCTGTCCCAGAGTTTAAATTAAAAAATTAGATTTTTGATTGAAATCAGATTTTTTTTAATTAAAAAAAATCAGTATTCACCCTGACAGCTTGCACTGAAAGTCATTGGGAGGAAAAACTACTGTTTGCCACCTCTGCTCAGGATTGAGGACTAAATTATCCATGTTAAAGGCGTCTTTGTTAAGCTGCCACCACAGGGAATGGAAAATGCAGACAAACTTGCTGCACATGTTGGCAAAAATTTACAAGTTATTTGTAAAAATACTGATACTTTTTCGAAAGTGACCCATGGGTTAAAGTTACTGTGCCAAGCACATCATTGATTCCTTGATACGGTGGAACCTCAGAGTTACGAACACTTCGGGAATGAAGGTTGTTTGTAGCTCTGAAATGTTCGTAACTCTGAACAAAATGTTATGGGTGTTCTTTCAAATGTTTACAACTGATCATTGACTTAATACAGCTTTGGAACTTTCCTATGCGAAGAAAAATGCTTTTTTTAACCATCTTAATTTAAATGAATTAAGCACACAAACAGCTTCCTTACTGTTTCCATTTTTTTAAACTTTCCCTTTTTTTGTAGTAGTTTATATTTAACACAGAACAGTACTGGGTTTGCTTTTTTTTATTTGACTCTGCTGCTGCTGACTGCATACTACCAGTTCCAAATGAAGTGCATGGTTGACTGCTCAGTTCGTAACTCTGGGATTCTATTGCAGTGGTGGGCAACCTGCGGCCTGTCAGGGTAATCCGCTGGCGGGCCGCAAGACAGTCTGTTTACATTGACTGTCCACAGGCATGGCTGCCTGCAGCTCCCACTGTCCGCGGTTCGCCGTTCCTGGCCAATGGGAGCTGCGGGAAGCGGCGCGGGCTGCAGGGACATGCTGGCTGCCGGTTCCTGCAGCTCCCATTGGTAGCTGCGAGTGGCTGTGCGGATGGTCAATGTAAACAAACTGTCTCACGGCCTGCCAGCGGATTACCCTGACAGGCTGCAGGTTGCTTACCGTTGTTCTACTGTATCGTTTTTTTCTTCTTCGAGTGCTTGCTCATGTCCATCCCATTCTAGGTGTGCGCACTCTCATGTGTACGGTGGTCGGAGATTTTTCCTTTAGCAGTATCGGTAGGGCCGGCTCTGGCGCCCTCTGTAGTCCTGTGCTCATGCGCTGGTATATGGAGCGCTGCCGGCGCCATGCCCTCAGTTCCTTCTCACCACCAGTGATGGTGGCTGGAGCTCTTGCAAGTGCCCTTAGCGTTGTTTCTTGACTCTCAGTTGTTTTCCTGTAAATAGTTTCCTGTGAACAGTTAGTTATCTGTTGTTTGACCTGCCCCACTGCTGTTGGAGCAAGAAGAAACTGAGAGGATGTGGGGCCGATGGCGCCCCATACACTGGCACATGAGTGTGGGACTCCAGATAGCGCCAGAGCCAGAGCCAACCCTGTGGATATTGCTAAGGGAAAAACCTCCTGCTGCTGTGCATGTGGGCGCGCGCACATAGCATGGAATGGACACGAGCAACACATCTCGAAGAAGAACCGTTACCGAAAGGTAGGTAACCGTCTTTGATAAAATGTTACTAAAGCAGTAGGAAACTTGCCAACATATTAGAAGTTCCTAGTGCAACAATTATTACAAAATTTTTACCCAATCAATAATCAACATTAGTATATAGTATTAAGCTTATCTGAAACTCCAAACCGCTTAAATATGTAACAACTGTGTAGAAAAGCAGTAGTTCAATAAAACTGTTCTTTAAAGGAAAGAAGATTGGTAGGCTGGAAATGTGGCCTGTCCTTTTTCATGTTGGCGCAGAGTCTGTGCCTTTTTAATGCAAATAACACTTGATTTTTTTAATAAAAATTTAAAAATAAATGCTGTAAAACCCTTATTTCCCTCTCCTCCCTCCCGCCCCTTTTCTTAAAACGTTTGGGTAGCCCCAAACTCACAAATAATACTTCAGTAAGTAGTCAGCATGTCTGCGTGCGATGAAAGCAAATTGTCAAGGGACAATATTCTAAATTAGTTAGGAAAAAACAGTTTTTAAACAATAAGGAAAGATTACAATTATTGTACTTTGTTACGGAATCCTGGGTAAACAATATAAAATGGGTTTAGCCGAAGAAGTGGGCTGTAGTCCACGAAAGCTTATGCTCTAATAAATTTGTTAGTCTCTAAGGTGCCACAAGTACTCCTGTTCTTAATTCAGCAAAGTTTCCCTTAATCAGCTGGTGTCTTGGTGCCAGCGTGGCAGCACATTGCTTGAAGACAGTCATCTCTTGCTGTAGGCCCTTATGATGATTCCCCAGCTCAGCACCGAGAGTGTAATACTGTGTTCAGTTGAATGGATCTTTCAGTTTGGCTAGTGAAGCAAAACAGAATTCTGTGCCTTTATTGTATTACTTTTTAGACTTGCTGAAATTTGTTTGTGCAGGAAGTGACCTGTAAAAGGGATGCACTGCTTTGAATTGGTCTTTGTTTTGTATTATATAAATGTTAATTAACAGCCACTCATGAAGATTTTTGCTTTATGGATTAGATTGCATTCATATTAAGACTCATTTCTGCTGTGTTTCATCACCTCTGCTAATGAGTCTTGTGAACTGGCTGGAGACACTGTTCTGTAGTGATCTCCTCCATCTCTGACCAGGTGTGTCAGAATCTTGTATTGTCTGCTTGGTTTAAAAACTTGATAACTTGTAGTTCTAGTGGCGTTAACTTACATTGTTAGGGTACAATTCAGTAGGCTTAGTGTGATTAGACTCTTATGTCTTCAATATGCGTGCCATTGACAGCAGTATGAGTGGAATTGCATTTAAGACTGGATGTTTTTTCTAAAAGGATCTGCTGTAGGAATGATTTTGGGAAAGGTGTGTGCCCTGTGTTTATGCAGGAAGTCACAATGGTCCCTTCTGGCCATGGAATCTATGAATAATCTGCTTGTGCAGAGCAAGAGTAACTTGTAAGCTAGAGAGAAAAGGTTCAAATTTCTTTAAACATCACTGGTTTTGTGAAAATTTCTTTGAAGAGATGTTTGTTTTTAGCATTAAAGATGATAACCCTGTATGTATCTCTTACAGCGGAAAATACTGTTAATAGGCAATCTAGTGATCAGAATCATTGAGGAGTGTTACTTTAAATAGTGGGAGCAAAAGGAGAGGGAGAAGTGTGAGGGGGAAAAAGAGACTAGAGAGAGTGAAGAGAGTGGTGAGGTGAGGTGAGGAACACACAGTTGGTCAAATGACTTGTATGGCAGAGACTCATTGGTATTGGAAATCCAATTCTCTCTGCCTAACCAAGCAAGAGCTGCTCTCCACCTAAGCCAAGACACTTTGGGAACTGATCTGAGCTGTGTGTAAATCCACTTTCTGCTGTTTGTCAGATCTGAGCTTAGAAAGATGTTGAAATGCCACTTAAGCAGCAGTGTGGCTTTGTGGATTTGAGCACCGGGTTGGGCATTGGATGCTCTCAAGTTCTAATCTGCCAGAGATATGCAGCCTTCATCTGTGTCTGATTCCCCATCTGTAAAGTGGGGAAGATCATTCTTACCTACCTCCCTGGAGGATAATCTAATGCATGTTTGTATGGTGCTTTGCCAATTTAAACCGCTGTGCAACAGTATGGACAATACAGGTCTAACCTTCAGGCAGTGTCTTATGCTCTGCAGTCTCCTTGATGCTGGAGTATTAAGCAGGTATCTGCTTACAGTAGCTTGGCCTGAACTCTAGTCAGGAACTCTGGTTAATGACAGCACAGACTAATTGGCTGTCAGTTCCTTCTGGCTCATTGCTGGGAAAAATTAAGAGAGAGAATTCAATTAAACAAGTTATTGGTCATGTTCGAATGTTAGAAAAACACTAAAGTAGGATTTTTTATTTGATATTTCTGTTAAGATTGGAGTCTGAATGCAGGAAAAAACTACATTTGTCTAATGAAAATAGCTTTTTGGATTAAATATAAGAAAATTACTTATTCCCCCCCGTCCCCGAGAGAATTAAGAGAACTAGCTGAAGTCAAATAGCCATTTGAATGGGCTGTTGGCCCAGGTGAACTTACAGGACACTGATTAAGGGCTATGCTATTTTCAGTCTGTCTTTGTCATCTGATTACAGAAAGGAGAGAGAGATCCTACAAAAAGCAGGATGGATAAAAATCAATGATTTAAAAAAAAATTGGATTTTTTTTATATGCTTTTGAGGGGAAAAAACCTTTTATATAAAGATAGATACATTATAGCTCAAAGATATCTCATCATGGAATAGGGATTATAAATTCTAATTCTATAGTATGAGACAATATTCATAGATTCTAGGACTAGAAGGGGCCTCGAGATGTCATAGAGTCCAGTCCCCTGTCCTCATGGCAGGTCCAAATACTGTCTAGACCATCCCTGATAAACATTTATCTAACCTGCTCTTAAATATCTCCAGAGATGGAGATTCCACAACCTCCCTAGGCAATTTATTCCAGTGTTTAATCACCCTGACAGTTAGGAACTTTTTTCTAATGTCCAACCTAAACCTCCCTTGCTGCAGTTTAAGCCCATTGCTTCTTGTTCTATCCTTAGGGACTAAGATGAACAAGTTTTCTCCCTCCTTCTTATGACACTCTTTTAGATACCTGAAAAATGCTATCATGTCCCCCATATATTCATGTAATGTTTAAGAAAAATTTTGTAAATGAGTTCCAATAGTTCATGGATTAGGGACCCAATCTTATGGGGCTTCTGTATAGATTATGTAGGTTAATCTTTCTATCTACCAAATGGGATTCAGTGCTCAGTCTAGAAGGTACCATCAGAGATGCTTAGTTTTGCAGTTCTCAAACTGGATTTGTGTGTCTAGAGATAACATGCTTGTTAACAGCAAAAATGTTTTTAAATAAATAAATAATCAATATATAGAGGTGAGAAATAACAGACCTCAACCCTATTGTCCTTCTGCAAATTTGTGTTACACAGAGTCAATCCCTTACCCCTCTCTAAAAGTGAAAAGTTTCAAAAAGTTCAATGAATAGAATATTGTTGGGGACGGAATAGATCTGGACGAGGAGAAGAAGTCTGGAGATAAATGTGAGAAGGGAGGGACAGGCAGTAGAAACAAAAGTGAAACGGTTTGAGCAGCATATTCCAGAAGTCTTGAGGTCTTTCTGAGTGTAGCCTTCATTGATTTGAGATCTAGCATACCATTTTCTCACTAGAAGGGAAACCTATAATGGCAGCAGGCTGTAAAAGTGACCCAGTTTGAGAATAAGAACTATTCAAGAAATATGTTTGATGATGTTTTAAAGAAATTCACACCAGTGAACTCTTAAGCAGTTGGATTCAGGGACTGTTGAAGTGATGATCTCATTTTTAACAGCAGTAGCTTCTTCTTTCTACACCAGCAGAATATTTTCTTCCTTTGGACTAATTCATTCCAAATTGAGAAATCGTTTGTGACCTGAAAAAGCAGGAAAACTTGTTTTTCTTTTTCAGATTATGAACAAACAGGGAAATGAAGGTAAAGACAACTGAGTTAGCTGCAGAAGCCAATATTTTAAATTTCTCATGTTGACCTGGCTGACAGCCTATTTATTTATTTATTTATTTATTTATAAAAATTTCATTTAACTGTTTTAGTTAAAAACAATTTTAACAAAAACAAACCTGATTTTAAAAAACTTGAATGTTTAACTGAATTCAAAAATTCATATGCTTGTTTTGTTAAAATGTTGTTTGCTGTTGAAGAAAAAAATCCAGAATACATAACGTTGTTGTTTTAGTTAAATAAAACAATTTAAGTGTCTGTCTAGTGATGTTCTCCTCCTAATACAGCATGGCAAGAAAATCCTCCAAATATTAATGACAGTCCCAATGACTTCATAAATATCTGCTTCAATTACCTTTGGTAAATGAAATAGCCAAATACTCATTCATTTTCTGGTATAGCTGTAAAACTCATCTGAAAAGTTTTCAAAATAAATCACTTAAAAATGTATAGTGTGTACCTTCCAAAAATGAAACATACATCTATCTCTGAGTTGTGAAGAATATACATTAAGGTTATAACAACCAACAAGAATGCACTTTTATGTAGAAAAACATGATTAAATTGAGGCTTCCCAATTAGTGATTTAAATCAATTTGATTTAAACTAAATCCACCCTGACAAAAAGTTTCTTAAAAATATCATGTAAATGTACACGCAAACCAACCACCGTGGTACCTTGGGGTTTGCGGCTAGGTATGAATATTTCTCTTTTTAAGAAAGTGATGTAACTGGTTTGAAGCACTTCAGACCATAGTACATTTCACTATAAACAAAGGACCTGATTTTAATTTAAGGAGAGAGTCAGTCATCGGAATTTGATGGGATTGTAATATGGCAGATTAATGTGAATTTGCCAATGATCCTTCTTTGGTTTAGAGGAGAATAAAGAGAATTGAATAAAACAGAGCTGATTCCTGGTTAATGCCTCCAATAAGAAATTAATGATCCAAAACATAGTCTTTAGCTTTACAACAAAGAGTAGGTGGAGAATTTCTAACAGAATGGGCATTTGAAAATGGGATATGGGAGACAACTCATGTCCTGCCTTCAGAAGGACTCCTGAAGTTGTTAAAGGTAGGGCATGCAAACCAGGATGCAATCACCATGATGCTTTAGGCTGATCAAGATGAAGGCAAGAACTGTGGGAATACAGGTGGGTCCATGAGCATACAGTGCTGCCATGTGTGTGAATTGGATTTTATTTTCTGTAGCCGAGCAGTAGTCTCTCTCCAGTGGGGTTATGTCCAATCAGACTCCGAGGGTGGCTGGCTGAGTTTCCATTGTATGGTAATTCTACATTGTGCCAGGGGTGCAAATCTTTTCTTGTATTTGTCTCGGTTTGGTGATGAGACTGTAGTGGGGACATGCTCTTGGAATGAAAGGCTTGTTCAGACTTCTGCACCTGTTTGTTTACTGTGCATTTCTAAAATGCTTGTGAACATGAGGAGACTTGGCATCCTTCAAAGGACTACCTTGAAGTACCACTAAGACCTAGCATTGGCACATACCTACTGCATCTGGTGCTGCTTGCTTTTTGAGGACTGGACTAAAAGGTTATGTAGCTTACATTTCAGGGGTGTTGGGTGATGGGGGCACCTCACCTGTGTGTCATATAAAGATACATACCCCAAAACTTTGAATTTCATAATTCCTTGACTCCACAGGCCAACTGTGAAAATGCAGTAGACTTAGGATCACAGCTCATAGATGTGGAAATGCTACCTAAAGCCCATCAGATACACTGCATGTAAAATGCAGACTACGATTGGTACGCAAGGCTGGCCAGAGAGTGGCAGAGCCCCAAGGTTGTTCAGATGGTATTCTGCACATTTCTAGACTATTTAGGGTATAATTGTAACCTTAACTTCAGACAGCCATTACAAAGCTGAAAGTCTGTTGAGAGCTCCAGACTTCTCTAAAGCCTTAAGTAAATGATGATAATTAAGTTGGAGTTCAGGTTGTGAGTTTGGCGAGGTGTTTCTTTTGGTCTGGAAGCAGACTTCATATGGTGTATTGCTACGTCTATTTGGAACTTTTTTTGTTAAGTAGGAGTTCTCACTATGCACACCAGTGTGCTGATAGTGCAAGTGTGAACATCTTCTCATTGTGAATTGATGAGGCTTCATAGATTTGATGCTAGGAGGGCATTATAATCATCTGGTCTGACTTTCTGCATAGCACAAGGCATGGAGTTTCACTTGGTGACTTCTGCATCAAGGCCAATAACTCCTGGGTGAGCTACAGAGTTTTTCTGAAAAAGCAACCAAATTTGATTGAGGTCCTAAGTGATAGAGAATCCACCACATCTTTGGTAGATTGTTCCAGTGGTTAATTACTCTCACTGTGGAAAACAAACAAGTCAGTTTGAATTTGTCTAGCTTTAGCTTGCAGCCATTTGGATGTAATGCTGGCCTCACAATGTTCATTAATTCAGATAACTTGGCACTGTTGATTTAGTTTGAAGTAAATTGTTCAGTTCAGATGATGCAGTGCTTTGACAAAGCTCTACTTAATGGGATTTCACTATTAACTCACCCTATTATAGTACATCTGTCTAAACTTGCTTTGTAACTACCATCATGTAGCTTCTTGGTACCATTCACAAGACGGCACTTTCTAAGTTGCTGTCCGTTATAACTAAATGACTGTGCCGTGGATGAGGGACCCAAAGCTATCCTGACTTTTTTCCTTTCTTATTTTATTAAGAGGTTTCAGATTCCCACCAACTAAACTGTGTAATAGGAAGGAAATAATTATCAAGAACCACCATGGTGGGATGGAGCCAAGGGGAAATTTCAGGAATATAAAAATTGCTTTGATTATAAAATTCATGCCAAATGTAACTAACACAAACTGGACATTGGGGCACCTAATGTGAGCATTATTCTTATATAATTTCTCTTTAGGACTTTCGCCGTGTAACTGGCAAGTGTCTGACTATTAAGGGAAATGTGGGCCTGAGCCAGTGTTTTAGACTTTATATGCAGCCATGAGCCTTTAAACTCTGCAAATGCCAGGTCCTCATAGCTTGGGCTCCTGGGTGTTTGCAGGGACAGTCAGTTCCAAACAAACATTGCTACGAGAGCTGCAGACCTGAAATGTAGTCTGTCCCAGCTCTGACGCTGCAGAGCCTTCTCCTGTGTCCCCCAGGGCAGGGAAGGGATAGCTCAGTGGTTTGAGCATTGGCCTGCTAAACCCAGGGTTGCCAGTTCAATCCTTCAGGGGGCCATTTAGGGATCTGGGGCAAAAATCTGGGTATTGGTCCTGCTTTGAGCAGGGGGTTGGACTAGATGACCTCCTGAGGTCCTTTTCAACCCTGATAGTCTATGATTCTATGATTTCCCCCCTCCCCATTCCCATTTCTCATTTTCTCCTCCTTAGCAGGCCCAAATATACCTGCAATTCATGCCCTCAGTCCCACCCCTTACAACTTATGGTCATCTTCCATTTTGGAGGGTCATGAGCCTAGGGTCTTCGTTCCACCTCTTTTGTATCCTATGGGAAGGCTGAGTATTGAGGTTGTGCTACGGTCACGGACAGACATTTCTTTGGCTTTGTAGTGTTTTATACCTTCCCCCCCCCAATCCGCCATTGTCCCTCCTGACTGGTTGCTTGACCTTGTCTCTAGAGAAGAGCCAGGCAGCCTTCCAGTGCATGCTCAAATATTAAACTCCTACCATACCCTGTAACACTTTAGTTCCATCTATTCTCTCTCTTCACCCCCATCTGCTTGTGGGCAGATGTAACACACAGTGTCTTTGTCCTTTGTTTACACACATTAGTATAAGATATAAGAGTATCAAAAAGTCAAACCCAAAATTCTATCTCAGGCTGACAAACACGCCTAGATACTAACACTGCCCAGCATGAGGTGGCCTGGAGATACCGATAATAAGTGGGGAAATCTTCCTGCTTTCCCCTGTCACAGTTGAACTGAGTGAGCACACTAGGAGAATGGTTTCAGAGTGGGAGCCGTGAGGAGTCCTTGTGGCACCTTAGAGACTAACACATTTAGGAGAATGTAACTGGGCTTAGGTGAATGGCAATGGGGGAGACAGTTCGCCATGTGAGAACCAAATCTTCTATCCTGGTGGGTCCATGGTGCAGCCTTTTGGAGTTGAGTGCGGCAGATAGATTCTGCACCCAGATGCCTACCACCAACCCAGACCCAGAACACTGGTAATTTAGAGTGATTGTTGTACATGTTTACAAACCATTGACAGATTGCATGGTGGTTAATTGGTGTCAAACTATGGAGAGCCTTAAACTGTTAAAATATGAGAGGAGTCTGACAGATATGGCAGGTTCCTTCAGTGTTCTTGAAATACCCTGTTGTGTTTAAGTTTATGTATTATTGTGGGCCCGGATTGCATGTAACTTCTCTAAGGGGGAGATGTGACAAATGACCATATTGAAAATGTGCCAGATGATTATGGACTTTGGGACAATAAGTATTAAGAGGATTCTCCATAGAATTCCCCAGGAAAGTTAATGCAAATTCCCCCACTCCAGGTATGTAAAAACCAAGCCTTTTGAAGCTCTGCTCTGAGGAGAGAGCCATTTTCTGCTGATCACTTGTCACACAATGCCAAGATCAAATTGTTCTGCCAAGCCTCGGTTCTGGTTCTGGATCGCAGATGGATGTGAACTTTGTAACCACGGGGAAAACCCACTTACGGTTGTGAGAGACTACAACATAGGGCACTGGTAGGTTTCAGTTTAGTGTGACCTCTGGTTAGCTTTTTAGCATGCATGTAGGTTCTTTTACAATTAAAATGTGTTTTCTGTGTAATGTTTTCACCTTAAGAATGTGTGTGCTTGCTCAGAAGGAGCTGTGTAGTAACTTTTAACTGCAGGCAATATACTGTTTACGGTACTCCGAGGGAAACCCAGTTTGTTTAGGCCAGGGGTCTCAAACTCCCAGCCTGTGGGCCATCTGCGGCCCGCGAGCCTACCCAATGTGGCCTGCGGGGCTCCCAGCAGTTTTGGGGCCCGGTCTCTCCTTTGGCCCCACCTGCCACCCCCAGGCGCCCCCCCCTCTGGGGCCCCGGCAGCGCAGCGGAGCTGAGCAGCGTCTGTCTGCTCGCTCCAGTGGCTGCTGGCCCCTCCCTGCAGTCCAGGGGCGGAGAGGGGCTGTGCCTCCATGTGCTGCCCCCGTCCTAATCGCCCCTGTGGCCAATGGGATGCTGTGGGGGCAGTGCCTGGAGGCCACCCGCCCCACCTTGGAGTCCCAGGTAAGCACCGCACCCCTGACCCCCTCCCAGAGCCTGTGCCCCCTTCCCACACACCCCCTTCCACCCCCATTCTCCCTCCCAGAGCCTGCGCCCCAGACCCCCTCCGAGAGCCTGCACCCCAAACCCCTACCCCAGACCTCCTCCCCCACCCAAACTCTGTCCAAGAGCCTTAGGCAGGTGGGGGGTGGGTTCTGGGCGGCATGAGTGGCATTGGCCCGCTGGGAGGATTTGAGGACTGGCACTGGACCTAAGGTAAATTGAGTTTGAGACCCCTGGTTTAGGCATTCTGACTTGCTGGGGATATCAGTGTAGATCAGGGAGCTGTGCAGCCTTAAAAACTCCCAGTGGGGAGGGGGGGAGATGCGGGTCTCCGCAGGGCAGAGGTGATGGCTGGGAACTGGGAGGCTAGAGTGGGTGCCCTTGGTGGACCGTGGAGTGGGAATACAGGGGCAGTTGCCCTAACCTGTGACAGAGTCCTTCTCTTGTTCTCCCTCCTCACTGTGTGCCTGAGATCTGGTGCCTACCCCACACAAGGCCTGAGCGGAAAAAGGGCCAATGGATTGCCCCGGGAGGAGAAGACCTAGTGGATGATGAAACCCAGCGGGGCAGGGACAGGCGGAGCAAGTATAAAACCCGGAAGTGTAGAGCAAGCTGGGACTGCAGGGAGATCTGCAGTCGTTCCATAGAGAGCAGGGAGTCGGCTAGATACAAGGAGGTCTGGGGAGAGTAACCCCTGGGATCCTACTTTGTACTATAGACTCTGGCAAGAACCCGAGTGTGGTGAAGTAGCCACAGGGAGCAGAGGAAACTCCAGTGGTGACCTGCGGGGAGGCCCAGAAGATAGGGAAGAAAGGTAGGAAAGAGTCCAGGGAAACAGCAACAAGGTTAGTGCTTGAGCAGATGGTGGTTTCTGGGTTTAGGGTTCCTGGGCTGGAACCTGGAGAAATGGGTGGGCCTGGGAAAGTGGCACAGACTGGCCAGTGGGTTGGAAGACTGTCTGAGTCTGCAGATATTGCTTGGCCAGTGGGCCTTTGTTATCCTGGAAGGGGGGGCTGTGTGACCTGGCTAGAAGGCAGTGTCACAGAGAGTAACCTGCGTGCATAGAGAGAGACGGACCACAGGGCGAGCAACCGAAGGAGGGGGCATAATCCCCATAATCTGGGGAGAGCTAATCCCCAGATGAGTCACACGGAGGTGCCCCAGGGGCAAGTACTAAACCCCATGAGAGTGCCATTGTCTCTTGTGAATGATCCCATGTTGGTCTCTCTAGGTTATTCTTTAATGTAGCGAGTGATCAGTCAAAGGCCCTGGCTACACTGGCAATTCACAGCGCTGCACTTGCTGCGCTCAGGGGTGTGAAAAAACACCCCCCCCCCGAGCACAGCGAGTGCTGCGCTGTAAAGCGCCAGTGTAATCAGCGTCTGCAGCGCTGCAAGCTATTCCCCTCGGAGAGGTGGAGTACTTGCAGCGCTGCGAGAGAGCTCTCGCAGCACTGGCGGCGCGACTACACTCATGCAGCGCTGTGAATCCGCGAGTGTAGCCAAGGCCAAAGCTAGGAGTCAGATGATCACTACTGCACAAAGAGGTCACGGTCTGGAGAACCCAGTTTTTTATAGGAAGTACAGGATGATGTGTGGGAAATTTCAGTGACTTGATCTGAAGTGGGATTATACTTGCATACCCTGGTGAGCTCTGTTACCTTTAGATAAATATACTGCTCCAGGAAAGCTTCTAATTGGGTATGAAGGACAACTGGTCCACCCTGAACTAGCTTGAAGGATGAACTAGTTGTCTGGAAAAGTTTGCATGTTACAGCAGGAAGCAAGAGTGCAATGTTCTATTTGAATTCCCTCTCCAAGCTGCATCGTTGTTTTCTCCATCTTACAGTGATGGATTTTTAAAGCAGAGCAGCAGTGAAAGTGAAGTACTGAACCATGGCATTCGGTGGCAAATATCCAAAGACAGGAGGCTGCAGAAAGCACCAGGACTAGTTAAAAAATGTTATAGAAGTGGACAGGGTTTCATGTCTCTCTTTTTTTTTTTTTTTTTAATTGCAAATCTCTGTTTTCCTTTAGCACAAGCTGAAGTTGTCCAGCTGAGAGAGATTTGAGACTCATTTCAGAAGCAGCATATATTCTAGCCACAGAAAACACCTAGAGAAACCCAGTCCATTGGGATACAGATGGCTACAGTAGGAAAATGATGTAAAAGAACAAAACCACATTGCTGCTTCTGAGATTGTGTATTCTGAAGGGTGCAGTATTTTGACACTTGGCAGCTGAATGTAGTTTGGGAAAGCACTAAAAGATAGCAACATCCTCTAGTAGCAAGCAATAACTAATTTCTGTCAGTGTGTATGCGGGGGGGGGGGGGGGGTACAAGGGCTTCAGCTTATACCAGTGCTTGCATTAGCATGGTACTGAGTTGTGTGGCAGTGCTGCTCTACTTTTAGAAGTACTGGCATTCAAAGAATCATTAAACTAGAGTCTACCCTGCCTCCCGCCAGGGGAATTTAAGGATCTTTAAAAAGCACTTAGAGAGAAATACCCTGGTGTCTTTGCCAACAGTTCATCTTCCAGTACCACAGGTTCTCAGGTCCAAGGTTCTGGGAGCGTTCGTACTGAGCGAAGGCAGAATAGCAACTATTTGCCTTCACGTTTTCTCTCGCTGCCAGACTCGGAAACCTGAGGAGATACATAGGAGTAGTAAAATACTGTATAAAATCAAATGGCCTTGTTTTAGTACAATAGGAACACACTCAAGGACCAGCCCAGGCTCCAATTCAGTTTGTGTCTTTCATCCACTAATTACTTCATTTAATGTATGAACATTATGTGAATTATTCTAATTTGCAGGATTGGCTATGAACCATCTGAGAGTTGGGAAAGCACTTGGCCCAGACATAGTGTTCATCTGGGAGTGACTTGGATTCTCAGTGTTTTAATGCTTGTGATTAATGGAAGCACTTCTGAATACAGGCTTCTTGAATCTTGTAGCTTAACAGTTACAGTATGGATTCCTGAGTGTTGGGAGTTCTCCATCTACTCCTGTGCTGTGTCTGTCTCTGAAGAACTTGTTCAGATCGGTGCTTTGGTCACCTGGGTACTTATGAGAATAGAGCAAACCTTTCAGGAGTTGGAGTAGTTTTAGCTGTTCTTGCTCACAGCAGCTATTGCTGGAAGGAGTGGGGGAGAGGTCACTAATGGCTCAGGGTGTGCCTCACTATGTATTTGTGGTTCCTTTGCAGTTGTGGGGAGCAGGCAAAGGGATTGAGAGAGACAGAGCTGAGAGAGGGAAGGAAATGGACAAAGTTGCAAAGGGAGAAAGACAGGGAGGTATGAAGGGCAGAAGTATGGACCAGAGTAGCCAGGAGTTTCTTCTCCTGCCCCTGAACTCCTGGGTGGCTGTTTTGGCTTTGTGCTGCCAGTCTCTGAGCTGCAGTGGTAGCAGAGATTAGAGGGAATGAGTTGTGGGGTTATTTTCTGGATGGGTGAGGAGGGATCGTTTGAATCTTGTGAATGAGGCAAATACAAACCTCTTTCAGATCAGTTCTGGTCTGTCTCTCCCTATGTATGAATGGAAACGTGTGAGGTTGTTAAACTCCTCCTCTTCCCTGCCTTGCATGGAAGGTCACCAGTTGGAGTTCTGATCCAGTATGCCAAACTGAACCACTTCTAGGCTGATGGATGATCTTACTTTGGTGAAACCTTGGAACACCATGCAGAAATAATCAGTGTATGATAAAAATGTATTTCAGGGGGCCCTTGATTTCCAGTTCTGAAATAGGACTGTGTATTGAGCTCCAGGGAGTTGACTTTTCAACCTTATGATTCAGTTTTTTAGCCTATTTTCTGACTCTAGCAGTGCATGAGGAGCATAGCATTTGTGTTGTAATGGTGGTTCATCGCTACTATATCCTTGCGGATAGGTAATGGGTGTGTATTGCAGCGTGTCTGGTGACATGGGTGGGTATGTTAGATGCGGCAGATATTCTCACCAGAGAATTTCAATCAAGTCCTAGATCAAGAATTTGCGAACTTGTTGAATGGCCCCATTGACTTAGCATATTCGGACTACGTTAGAACTTTGTGGCAAGAACTGTGTGTTTCCTAAGTGCTACGGCTGTTTGGAAAATCAGCATAGATGTGACTGGAGGGAGATTCTGAGCCTTAGTGCTCCAGAAAAGGGAGATTCTTTGAGCATCTTTGCCTGACGACCTCTTTTCCCCCCCACCCCAAACCTGGCTTTGTGCATGGCTGAAGTGAAAGAAGTTGCAGCTAGGGCTGCTCAGTACTGCAGGCTGTGCCTTCTTCGATGCTGCCTTGCAGTGCAGGTTGTAGAGCGGTTGCTAGGGCGCCAAGCAATCTCTGATGAAAAGACGAAAGAAAAGGAGAAAACTCAGGAGTGAGAGAATGATTTCTTTAGATCAGTAATTGTTACAGAAAACACAGGTAGATACAGAAACAGTTATTTACGATAAAGAATTGTCTCAGCTCTTTCATGCTGCTTCTGTTCTAGCAGTTACTTTAGCTTTTTCACAACCACCATATAAAAAGGGAAAATAGTAATGCAAGACGTGGCCATTCTAAAGCCTATCGGGTCAAATTAATTTCTGGTTTAAATCTACTGATGGGCTGAAATTGGCTCTCATGTCTTTATAAAAACTGATGTTTTGCAAACATTATCCTTATTTGTACTTGTTCTCTTAACTAACTATGTCAAAGAAGCTGTGCTTGTGCGGGCAAAACATTCATTGCATACATGGTCCATTGCTGCTGGGTATGGACTTCAAAGAGTGCTGTGCCCATACACGTACTGAAGGATTTGGCCCTGAATTATTTTGTATAATTGATTAACTAAAATTTGGAAGTCTTCCTGTGGGAGAATAAAAAGTACATTTTTTTTTTTCTTCCAGAAATCTACCTAGAGCCCTTTCTTCTTTTGAAGATGCCTGTTATTCTTAACTTTTTCCTTGGCTTTTATAAAGTAAACTACTTGTTCCTCCCCCAGCAGAAGGCTGCCTTCTGGAGAGCCTAATGCATTATGTTTAGTTTCTCTGCAGACACTTGGACTATATCTAACATTAAGAACATTTTGCCAAACAAGGCAAGATCATGCAAGTGTTAGAAATTGAAACACAGCACTGTGATAAAGTTCTTTAGGCTGAAGAAGTAATGTTGAATAAACAGCCTTTGGTCAGAGCAGACATTTGCTGCTTTCGTTGTTCGTGTGATCTTTGATTTAGTGTTGTCTATTTGTCCTTTTAATGGAATAAATCAGTGTTGGGACAGAACGTTATCTCTTTGCATAACTCAAGTGTTCAGCATAGCACTGTTGAGGACTGGAGCATTGGCTTCGAAAAGCTTTACGTACTGTGGTAAAGGTGAAGTGGAGTTGTCTGTACATTACTTTCTCTCACTTTTAAAATACCCACACTCACCCCCCGATGATGGATGCCAGGCTGACAACGCTGGAGTTGCCAGGCCCCTCTCCCCAGCCTACGTGCAGCTCTGGCAGCAGCAGTTCTGCTAGCGTTCCCTTCCTCCTGCGCCAAGGTGCCTGACTTCTGAGGTGGAAGAACTCCCTTAGAGCCTGTTATTACAGGCTTTACATGAGTGCCGTAGCTTCACAGATGTTCAGGTCAGAAGGGACCATTGTGATCATTATCTAGTCTGCATAGCACAGGCCAGAGAATCCTACCCAGGGATTCCTGCACCCTGGTCCCCACCAGGTTTGTGGTCCTGTTGTGCCAGGCCCTCTACACACATGATCCTTTGCCTGAGAGTTTACAGTCTGGAGCAGTGGTTTTCAAACCGCGGGAATGTCAGGCACTTGGTCGTGGCAGCTCTGGTCAGCACCACTGACCGGGCCATTAAAAGTCCTGTTGGCGGCGCTGCAGAGCCAAGGCAGGTTCATCCCTACCTGTTCCGACGCCGCGCTGCACCCCGGAAGTGGCCAGCAGGTCCAGTTCCTAGGCCGGGGGTGGCCACATGCTGCCCCCACCCTGAGCACCGGCTCCGCACTCCCATTGATCAGAGCTGAGGGGGGCAGTGCCTGCGGGTGAGAGCTGCGCAGAGCCACTTGCGTGCCTCCGCCTAGGAGAGGACCTGCTGCTGGCCGCTTCTGGGGTGCGGCGCAGTCCGTGGTGCCAGGACAGGCAGGAAGCCTGCCTCTGCACCTTCACTGTACCGCTGACTGGGAGCTGTCAGAGGTAAGCCTGTGCCCCAATCCCCTGCCCCAGCCCTGAGCCCCCCCCCCCAAACTTGGAGCCCCTTCCTGCACCCCAAACCCCTCAGCCCCAGCCCCACCCCAGAACCTGCACCGCCTCAGCCCAGAGCCCTGACCCCCTCCTGCACCCCAAGCCCCTCATCCCCAGCGCCGTTGGGTCACGGGCATCAACAATTTTCTTCAACTGGGTCACCAGGAAAAAAGTTTGAAAGCCACTGGTCTAGAGGGCAGTTGGTTCTCCTTGGCTGCTCTTGACCCTGTCCTGTTGAGAATAATGATGAGAATGTTGGGTGTTGGTGATAGGTTTTGGAAGCTTGTTGAGACCACAAACTCATTTCACATCGGCTGTCCGTCAGCAGCTGGATGGTGGCAACAAGGTCATTGCTAACTTGGGTAACTACACTGGCGTTCCGGAGGTGATGGGCTCTGTAATCCATTACCAATATGCTGGACCACCCACTGCTCCAGTGTGGCACCTAGCTCACATTCTTCACGACAGTCTTTAGACTCTTAAAAAAGAGGAGGGATCCAGAATCTATCTAGGGGTATGTTCACCCAGCAAAAAAACCCAGACCACCTGCCGCAGTGAGTCTCAGAGCCTGGGCTGACTTGGGCTTGCAGATCTCATGGTATGGAGCTAAAAACAGCAGTGTAGAAGTTCTGGCTCGGGCTGGAGCTGGGCTCTGAGACTCTTCCCCTTTCTGGGTTTCAGAGCCCCGGCTCCAGCCTGAGCCAAAACTTCTACACTGGTAGTTATAGGCCTGTAGACTCGGTGCAATGGTTTGTTTAGTATAGACATACAGTGCAGCCAGACCTTCTACAGGGTAACAGAGTACTGGGTTGTACGTGGGTCTGCTCTTTGGAACACATCAGCACACAGAATCCCCTCTGAGCTTTCATGTAGACACTTGGATTGAGAATTGTCTGGAAAATTGTGGCTTAGATATCTGAGAAAACACGAACTTGTGTTTTTGTTTTAGTCTCTGTTCTGCTTTCTCCTTAGTTGTGTAATGCCGGAGTCCGTTAATCTACTCCTCAGTACCAAAAGATTTAAAACTCCTGTAATCAGAAATTATTTTAAAAAAATAAAGCGTCGCCTTACTTAGAACACTGCCCTCTGTCATGTAGTTAAAGAGAGCGTAGGCTGGCAGGCAGAGGCAGAGTGAGATCACTGGGGGAGAAGGTTACTATGCTTAGTACCTGGGCAAGCAGTGATGTAGTTATAAAATGTGTTGTTAGAATAGGCATTGCCATCCCAGGTCAGATTTGAGGTCCATCTAGTCCTGTATTTAACGGGCCAAACGCATCAAAGAAGGGTGCAAGAACCTGTCGATGCATGTGGGAATTAGGTGTCTTGGCTTTTCAAAATCTTCCCCTTAATAACCTGCCCATAGGAAGGGGTGGGTTGTTCATAACCCGTCGGGTCGTGGCTGGCTCATGCTCTGAAGCATGAGGGCTTATATCTCTGTTTATTAAAATCCTGTCTAAAATAACATGGATAGTCTCATGAGTTCCTTCCAATGGGCGTTCCCATGAGTTTGACAACACTGAATTTCATCTGACGTGCTAGCTGTTCACCTGCTGTGGTTAGGTCCCTCTGAAGTTCTTTGCAGTCTTACTAACCTACGTAATTGTCGTCTGCAAACTTTGTCACATCCTTGCTTACACCTCTCTTTAAGATCATTACTATATTAAATGATTCCTGTTGACCATTTGATCACTTATTCCTACTTCCGATTTTCTCCCTGGGGCTGTTTCTGTTCAGTGACATTACTTTGCCTCTTAGCCCATGACTACTTGGTTTCTAGTAGTGGTACTGCTTTCTTTTGCAGTGGCTGGCTGGTTAGACCCTATCCTAGCCTGTCCATCTAGCTGTTTTACCATTTTAATTTGATTATTTCCACCGGTTTACTGGATCATGAAGTAAGATTAACTGGCCTGTAATTCCTAGGGTCGTCCATAGAGTCTCCTACGCAGATAGCAAATGTTGTCCCTTCCTGCATATTTTTGTTGGTAACTTAGCTCCTTTGTTAAGATTGTTCAGAATTCTTTGAACAGACTCCCCAGGACCGGGTGGCAATTAATCAGCTTGTTCAATCCCCTCTCTACATGTCAGTCTGACAGTATTTTATCAATACTGCTTGCAAAGAGTTGGCCCAGGGTCGGTATGTCTGTAACCTTTCCTGTGGTGAAGACAGATTCAGAGATCTCATTCAGCCCCTTTGCAGTGGCCCGACCCCCTCAACTGCTCCTGTCACTCTGCAGTGGTCCAGCAGGCCCACAGTTTTCACAGGCTCCTGCTTCTGATACACTGATAGCATTGCTTGTTCATTTTTATGCCTTTGGCTCTTGGCTCTTCAAACTCTGAGTCTCCTGATTTCCATCTGACAGTTTACTTGCCTGTGCTAAGGCTTTTTTTCTTGACTTAATTTGGTCTGGATTTCTAGTTTCTGGAGGATTTTTGTTTGTGTCATAATCTTTTGATTCTAACCATTTAATCCTATTAGGGTTTTCCCCTTGCCTTTCAGTTTCCTCTCTTTGCTTAGGGTGTGCATACCTTCTGGGACTTGATCCCAGCATGCGTAGGGAGCCTCAGTGCTGAATCTAATGTCTGACACTAGGTGGTTTGACTTTTTTCTTTTTCTGTATTCACATCCTGCTTTCTAAAGTTTCATGTCTCTAATACCCAGTCAATAAACTGGGAGTTTCATGAGTTAGCCCTGTGTGCGGATTTTAATGATGATGTGTGTGAAAGGAGAAAGGAAGAACCTAACTCTATATAGCCAGCCAGACTAATTCTGACTGACTTCCATATGTCTGGTTGGGAAGGAATTTCTCCCCCGCCTCCCCGGTCACATTGGCAGTGATCTTAGCGGGGTGGGGATCATGCCTTCCTCTGCAGCATGGATTGTCACTTGCCAGGCTGATCTGGGTAAATTTCATTAATCCTTTCCCTGCCATTGTGGGGGCTTCAGGCATTGGTGACACCTTGGTCTCTTCTGTTCTCTGCTCATGGCACAGTTATGGGCTCTAGTCAGGGGTGAAAATAACTTAAAGGACTTAGTGGTACTCCGGAATCCTCAACCAGAAGAGGCGTGGTCTCTACCGGAAGAGGTGGGGCCTTTAAATCCCCCGGGCACTTTAAATCACCATCGGAGGGGGCCCTGGCCACTGGCAGAGCTTTAAAGGGCCCTAGGCTCTGCTGCAGTAGCCCTGCCAGAGTCTTGCCACCACTACCCCAGGGCTCCGACAGGCTCCGGGGTTGATTTAAAGGGTCTGGGGTGGTAGCGGCTACCGGAGCCCCGGACCCTTTAAATCATCCCTGGAGCCCTGCTGCCGGAGCTCCGGCGGCTATTTTAAGGGCCAGGGCAGTAGCGGCAGCTGGAGCCCCGGACCCTTTAAATAGCTGCTGGAGCCCCGCCGCTGCTACCCCAGGGCTCCGGGGTTGATTTAAAAGGCCCGGGGCGGTAGCTGCGGCAGGTGACCTGAGCCCTTTAAATCGCCACCCGAGCCCCGCTGCCGCTTCCCCGGGGCTCCAGCAGCAGGGCTCTGGCAGCAATTTAAAGGGCTCGGGGCTCCAGCCGCTGCTGGGAGCCCCAGGCCCTTTAAATTGCCGCCAGGGGAAGCCAGTCCACCCCAGTACGGCGCACTGGCTCTTGCCAGCTAGGCAGCCCGTTTTATCCCCCGGGTAACTTCACATGAGCATTGTCTTCTCTTCCATTTCCACCTGCTGGCAGGACTGTTGTATTTGCTGTCTGGGCTGCCACAGAGAGATTTAACGCTGGTTCTCAAACTGGGGGTCGGGACCCCTGGGGGTCACGAGCTGTCAACCTCCACCCCAAACCCCGCTTTGCTTCCAGCATATATAATGGTGTTAAATATATTAAAAAGTGTTTTTAATTTATAAGGGGGGTTGCACTCAGAGGCTTGCTATGTGGAAAGGGTCACCAGTGCAAAAGTTTGAGAACCACTGATTTAACGGGTAAGGAATTCTGCAGCGTAAGAAGAGAGACTCCTTGATTTAGTACCGAATAGCCAACAGGAGTGAGTTCTGAAAGTCTATATGATTGATCCACTACATAATACTGTCCCTGAATAATTCAGCTGCTTATCACCTTCCCAGGGTAATAGTCCTCTGCACTGGCACTTGGACGCTAAACCTCAAAGGAGGGGGAGGCTTTTAAAATGAGGAAGATAGAAACAGCTTGAAGGGAGAAGTTGGCAAGCAGAAATCCATACAATCAGCAGGGAGGCATTTTAAGAATACTGTGTTGGTGCTAAAGGGGAATGGGTAAAAAAAGCAAATCCAAACATGCCTGAATGGAAGTGCATTACTTTATTTAGCTACAAAAATGTGTCTCCTGTCTAAATGACGCTAATAAAACAGGCAGGCAAAATGTAAATCAAGGTTAAGAGACAGTTTGAAGAACAAATCATAGAGCTATAAAGACAAGCTAAGTTTTGAATAAATCCAAGAATCCCACAGGAGAGATGGGGACCCTTAAGCCAGGAGGGTGGAAGGGGCACAATGAGAAGATAAGGAGCTAAATGATTTTTTGGCATCAGATTTCACCTGCCTTGGAGGCTGATGAATTATTTACTGCTCTCAAGGTTATTCTTCTGGTAATGAGGTAGGAGACAGAGATCTTAAAGAAAAAAAAAAATTTGCATTAAGTGACCCAGAACAGATGGGCTTTATCTGAGAATTAATTCTGGAGGAACTAAAGAGCAAAGTAGCTTAGCTACTGTCTAAAATTATATAACTTATTGATGTAAAAACAGCTTCTGTTTCAGAGGACTGAAAAGTGGCCATAACTTGTAGGGTTTTTTTTTTTTTTTTTTTTAATAAGTCAAAAGTAAGTAAGATGTTACCTTGTAATGTCAAAGTAATAAAGAATAATGCAGGAAATATGAAAATGCCCATTCTAAATGACTGCTACATAATTGGCCTGACTGCAGAGCTTGGTTTTAGTCACCTCATCTTAAGAGACATCAGAAACGTCTGGAGAAGGACAATGGATTGATTGGAAACATTGGGGTTTAGGGATTTAAAGATTAGGTCTGTTCCCTTTTGGAAAGGGGACGAATAGGAGGAGCTATTTTATAAGCTTTTTAAAATAAATGCTAGTATTAGAGAACTAATGGAAGGAAGCTATTTACCCTTTCTTTCAATACAAGACCAGCAGCTTGTTTATGAAATTAAAAGGCAACAAGTAAAAGAAGGAAATGCTTTTAAACAAAAGATACCAGGCCAGATTTTGAAAAGAGCTACTCTGTCTGGGAACTGCCTGGTTCTGAGCTCCTGTGGAAATCTGCCACCTTAGCCTGTCTGGGAGGGGAGCAGGGCCACTCACCCCCTGTATAGCAGTAGTAGTGCACGGCTGATAGTGGAGTCTCACTGGTGTGAAGAGGAGAGTTGTCCCATCTGGACTAAATCCTGTCCTGCATCATGATGTCGTACATCTAGTGTAACCCCGTGTATTTCAGTGGTTATACTCTGCATCGACAACCATGTCACTGAGAGGAGAATGTGGGTGGATGTCTCAATTTGCACAGTCACAAAATGGGATGGTGATAGTTGCCTGTTCTTGGGAGTGTGTGTGTACAGTCCAACAGAATACGTTCCACAGAGTGCTGTGTGGGTGAAGAGGTACTCTTCCATCTAGAAAAGAGAAAGCGACCTAGGAAGAAAGTGCAGGAGAGACTCTAGGCTTGACATAAACATGGTACAGGAGTTCGGAAGGGACACGGAGCAAGATTCACCTCTCTGATTCTCTGCTGGCCCATCAGTGTAAGTAAGAGCAGTTTAGGGTATGTCTATACTGCGTGCTCTTTTTAGAGGAATGGAGACATGGGCAGCAGCTGGAGCCCCCCTTTGGGGAGGCTAGCCCCCGGCTCTGCCCCTTCTGCCCATGCCCTTCCCATGGCTGGAGCCCTGAGACCCTTTTTATTCCCTAGCCCCGAGCTCACCCCCCCATACCTGCCTGGAAGAGCAAGCCCGCCTTTGGTTGGAGGAGCCCCGGACCAGCCTCAACCCTGAGCCTGCCTCCCCCCGTTCCCCCTCCCCCCGAGGAGCCCGAGCCCAAGCCTCTCCCCTCCCCGGAGTCGCTCGGGGCTGGCCGAAGCCATGCTGTGCCTCCCCTCCCCGGACCCAACCCACCCAGGGGAAAAGCGTGGGTTAGAAGATGCTTTTGATATGCCCCATGCAGGTTGCAGGGCGGCTGAGGAGGCACACACTGCCTCTTCAGCTGTCCTGGAACCTGCATGGGCCATAATAAAGTAAAAACTTCACTGCCAAACCCCGTAAGTTGGGGTCCGGCAGCTGCGGCAGCACTCAGGGAGGCAGAGCCTCCCCTGGCCTATTATACCTGCCACCCATGGATGTATAGTACATACATTACATCCGCCCCCCCCCCCCCCCCCCCCCCCCCCCCCGAGTATAAATAGCAGTGTAGATGGTGAGGCACTGCTTAGGCAAGTAAAGACACTCCTGAGCCTGTGGGTATGTACCCAGGTACGTACCCACAGGACTCTATACTCGCCCAAGCCTTGCCTCCTCCTCTACACTGGTATTTTTAGCAGTATAGTGTCCTGCTGCAGGGAAAGGCTCCTGCAATGGGGAGCTGCCAGAGCCTTTCACTGACATACGTAGCTATGCAACACAGGATGGATGTAGCCTGTTTCTCACTGCGGTGTGTAGCTATGCATACTCTACATGCTGCAGCAAGAGATTTTCAGCATAGATGTAGCCTTAGAGGCTGTGAAGTGGTGTGGTGTAATGTGGGCATGCCCTACCCAATCTCTGTGCTGGGTTGGGAGAGGGGCAGCTGGCATAGAAGCCAGCTGTGCCCTACACTTGGACGAATTCTGTACATTTTTAATTCAGCTTGTTGGGAACAGTTATGGAGAGATGCCTCATTCTCTGCATATGCTGATTACTGTACAGGTTTGCCTTGTCTTGTCATAGATCTCTCTTTAAACCTGACTTGTCAAGGGACCCATGCTGCTATGCCCCACCCTCTCCACTTTAGAGAGGGGACCTTAATTCAGTACATTTAAGCTGAGGCAAAAGGTGTTCCTTTTGCACTGAAATTTGACTGTTGAGAAGGTTCTGAGCAAGTGAAGAAGGCAAGTTAGAATTCCATTCTGTTTCTGTCAGGGTTGAGGTCCTGATCCAGCATGTTCCTTCTCTCTCTAAGTTGTTGGAGAACCAGACACTTGGCATGTAAACTTTTTAGGATAGGCTCTTGTTGTCTCATGTCTGCCCATGCACAATTCTGCTGCAGCAGCAATAACGAGAGCGTGCGCTACTCAGGTGTGGGGTTGCTGAGTAACTCGTTGAAATGTCAGAAGACTTGATAGAAAAATTGAAGGCATGCATTCAGGCTGAGTCATTCAACAGTAGGTTCTGTTACTACAGGTGCAAATAGGAAACTGGGAAACCGACTAGACCAAGTGATGATAAATGCACAAAATAAACTCAGTTTTGTTCTCTACTCTTTCAGTTAAATGGTCATTTTAGGTGTCACTTCTAAAAATTTAGACAGAAATCTGACTTCTACATTGATTCTGTTGTCTTTTTAAGTTGGGCAAAAAGATCAACTGATAATGAGGGGAAAGAATTTTCTCACTGTTATCAAGCAGACTGGCTGCTTATCCTATTGCCTAGTCTGTACAAATCTTAATATATTTAGTTAAGACCCCAAATATAGCTTTAAGACTGACCAAAATAGCTTTAAAGTGACATACATAATATACACCTCTACCTCAATATAACGCTGTCCTCGGGAGCCAAAAATTCTTACTGAGTTATAGGTGAAACTGCGTTATATCGAACTTGCTTTGATCCGCTGGAGTGCACAGCACCGCCCCCCCCAGAGCACTGCTTTACCGCATTATAGCTGAATTCGTGTTATATCGGGTCGCGTCATATTGGGGTAGAGGTGTAGGTATATAAATTAGAGAAAAGTGAACACAATGCTATTCAGGGCATAACATGAATTTTAGGAAAAACCTAGTCTGACGGATCAATTGCTTATTAAACACATTTAAGCTTTGGAATGACCCTGCAGCCAAGTTATCTTAACTCAGGGAGCAGTTTATTTAGTCACAGGAAAAACTGTTCAAGTGTGCGTGTGTGCGCTCACCCACTCTGCTGAAAGCCAGGTAATTAAAAATTAAGGCAACATCACTGTTGAGAGAGAAAAGATTCTGACAAGCAAATTAATGAGAAACTGTTAGGCTTAAACTTAAGTATTCTGGTTTGTGTCATAGCCTTAGTGTGCCTTAAATGTGTGTAAGTAAAATAAATACATCGGAGCATTGTCACGCCGTCTGGAGTGGCTCACGACTGTGAGTGCCTATCTCCTGGCAGGCGGTCAAAAGCACGGTAGAGACCCCAAACTGGTAGTTGTATTCTATAATTAGATTTCACTAAGCCAGTAATAGATGTGAGCTCCTAAAGTACCAGCATAGTCTTCTAATGGAGCCTTAGACACTCATAGACCCTTAGACTGGATTGTCTATCTTGCCACCCAGGCAAGCTGGACTATGTGATCAATGGTCACTTATACCAAAAATCACGAATATTCCAGGTTCCCAGTTCCAAGAGACCAGTCAGTTCCCAGGTCAATTTGCATGCTAGATCACACACAAAAGCCAATGCTGGTACTTAGTAAACTAGCTAAAGGAAGAAAAAGGAATGAGAGTTATTGAAAGGTTAAATCAGGTAAAATATATGTACAGGTGAGTCAGTCTATAATTCCAAATGGTAGCAGAGATACAGTAATCTGCCAGTTTCCCAAAAGTCTCTCAGGGCTACCCAGAATAATTCTGGGGATATCCATAATCTTGTTCAGTTATTCTGCTCTGTTAGTATCCAAACAGTCCAGAGATGAAGAATTTAGATGAACTATCTTTTGTTCATCATTTTTACAGTGAAAATATTTGTAATCAAAAGTAAATATAAAGTGAACACTGTACACTTCATATTCTGTGTTGTACAGTAGCTCCTCACTTAACGTTGTAGTTATGTTCCTGAAAAATGCGACTTTATGCAAAACGATGTTAAGCGAATCCAATTTCCCCATAAGAATTAATGTAAATAGTTGGGGGATAGGTTCCAGGGAAATTTTTTTCGCCAGACAGAAGACATTATATACATATACAGTATACGTTTTAAACAATTTTAAACAAACAGTTTAATATTGTACACAGCAATGAATGACTGAAGCTTGGTTGAGGTGGTGGAGTAAGGGGGTGGAATATTTCCCAGGGAATGCCTTGCTGCTAAATGATGGACTAGCACTTGTCTGAGGGCAGGTCTTCGCTATGGGGGGGGCGGGTCGATTTAAGATACGCAAATTCAGCTACGCGAATAGCGTAGCTAAATTCGACGTATCGGAGCTGACTTACCTCGCTGTGAGGACGGCGGCAAAATCGACCTCCGTGGCTCCCCGTCGACAGCGCTTACTCCTACCTCCGCTGGTGGAATAAGCACTTCGATTCGGGGATCGATTGTCGCGTCCCGACAAGACGCGATCATTCGATCCCCGAGAGATCGATTTCTACCCGCCGATTCAGACGGGTAGTGTAGACCTAGCCTGAGCCCACAAGGGTTAATACGCTGTTGTTAATGTAGCCTCACACTCTGCAAGGCAGCCTGGACTGAGGCAGGAGGGAGGAAACACAATAGATGCAGGGCAGTAGCTGCAAACACTTCCCTGCAAAAACTGAAGATGATGAGCCCACACCAGCCAGCTTGAGCGCACACTCCCTCCTCCTGACAGCACATGCATGGCTGCACAGGTGCTGACTTTCCAAAGTGCGGGGGTGGGGGGTGCGTGCATATGAGAGAGAGAGAGAGAGAGAGAGATGGACGTGCATTGCCCCTTGAGGTACGCTGACCCAGCTTCAACTAGGTTGCCCTTTTAAGCAGATCAGACAGGAAGCAACAGCTTCTAGCAAGCTCCCTCCTTTCTGTCCCTGAGCCCTGTCCCCCTCCTCCACTTTGCGGAGAGGGGGTACAGAGCGGGGAGGGAGCAGGAGCAGGGGGCGTCCTGATATCAGCACCCCCCTCCCCCAGCAAGCAGGACGCTCCAGGGAGCAGCTCCAAGGCAGAGGGCAGGGCAGTGGGGGGAGGGACAGCTGAACTGCTGCTGGGCAGCTGCGGAGACACACACCTTACAGCAGGGGGAGGCACCCTGTGGTTCGGCACGGGAGCTGGTTTTCAGGGGCACTCACACTGCCCGGGTCCTGGCCGCCGGGCCGGGGGGCTCTGCGTTTTAATTGAATTTTAAATGAAGCTTCTTAAACATTTTAAAAACCGTATTTACTTTACATACAACAATAGTTTAGTTCTATATTATAGACTATTAAATTAAAAGAGACCTTCTAAAAACATTCAAATGCATTACTAGCACGCGAAACCTTACATTAGAGTGAATAAATGAAGACTCGGCACAGCGCTTCTGAAAGGTTGCCGACCCCTGCCTTACAGGGAACTTAGGGGAGCTGATGGGGGGGGGGGGCCTGCCGGCTCCCCCTGGGTCTAATCCCCACAAGGAGGGGCTGCTCTTCCAGAGAATCCTGCAAGCAGTGGACAAAGCAGGCAGCTGCCAGACAACGTTATAAGGGAGCATTGTGCAACTTTAAACGAGCATGTTCCCTAATAGATCAGCAACAGGACAACATAAACTGGGACAACACTAAGTGAGGAGTTACTGTAATTGAAAATCAATATATTTGAAAATGTAGACAACACCCAAAAATATTTAAATAAATGGTATTCTATTATTGTTTAACAGCGCGATTAATCGAGATTACTTTTCTTTAATCACATGGCAGCCCTAGTCCATACTTATAGCTGCTTGTCACAGACACCAAACTGACAGGGTCACTACCCACCTTGGCTCTTTCTTTGAAGGAGGGAGAGAGGAGCACATTTAGAGTCTTTGATCTCTGATCGTTACACACAATGACCACGTGCCTTCAAATGTGCAAAAAATAGCACTTTCCAGTTAAAGTTCATTTGCATTACACAAGGCTTCTTTCTTATTTGATGGTTTATTTTATTTACAGGGGTATATAAAATGTAAATGTTTGCTATTACTTTATAACAGGATACAGATAAGTGAAAACAATGCATGCAGAGTCTTATTAGTTTTCATGAAGTTTAAACATCAACTACATTCTTGTTCATTTAAGAATCGCTTTGATCTATGCTAGTACACAAGGGAATTGGCCTGCCTCCCAGTTGTGCATTTGTAACATTCAGTGAGGCCTGAGATTTTGGCCTGAGTTGGCACCTCCTCTGCCAGCATCACAATCATATCTTGAACATCGTAACTATTTCAGGTTATACGTGAATGCTTCTTGTTCGTGATGGATCTTGTGTCTAGCATGTAACGCCGTCATTCATTAAAACTTTCCATGAGTTTCATAGAAGAAATGTCTCAGGAGTTTGCATCACTGTTCTCAGTTTAGAAGAGGGGGGGATGCAACCTTGGCTGTGCCCATTTATTGTGTAAGGGTAGAAGTCCATTGGATTCTTAGTCACTGGGGACTCAAGGGATGCTTTGAAACAGTTTCTTAACCTAGCTCTTGTGGGGTCTCTTGGTGTCAGAATGCTTGAGTGCATTGTTGCCGCCATAGGGGCTTCTGTATGGTACAAAATGTTGTGTCCAAACCTAGTTGCCAAGAGTCAAGTTAGATGGCGAGCTGCTGACCCTGACTAACCCCTCTGCCTACACCATGGCAAATAGTGTTGGTTAATTCAACTCATAATAATACAATAGCATTTTGTAACACAGACCATTTTCCACTAGTGGTAACTGTTGCAGCATTCCTACGTCACAAAGAAAGGCTAGGTACATGCACTAAGACCTGAAGAGTGCATTGTCTGGGGATTATGCATTGTTTGGAAAATCTGGATTCATTGTTTAACGTGAGTTAAGTATTTGGATTGGCTGCATGCAGAATTGTCCAACATGCAGGTGGCGGGTGTGTGTTTTGTGTTTTGTCTTTGGTGGGTGACTAAGTAGCAGTGTCGTGTGAGTCTGTCAGCTCATTCTCATGGGTTGGCCTTGGTTCTGATCCTTTGTCTTGGCAGACTCAGAGCTAATGGTGTCTAGGGTAGGGAAATAACCAAAATGCAGATTCTCGGCAAGGTTACTCTGTTATTGCCTGTTTCTATTTGGGGATGATTGTTTTCGCTGAGCCGGCTAGATTAGACTGTTTTTCATGCCTCTACAGTGCCCTTTAACTTCAGCTAACATGGTTCTAAAATGTTTATGAATTACATTATTGCACAACCAAGTGGTGAAAAATGGATTGTAATGCAGCACTCTCCACTGTGCCAGCCGCAGGGATCTGTTTACGGCTGGACTGGTTGGTACAAGAAGCCTGCACAACATCATCTGAGCAGCTTGCAAGGTATCCAGTGACTTTGGGGGCGTAATAATCATAGAATCATAGAATATCAGGGTTGGAAGGGACCTCAAGAGGTCATCTAGTCCAACCCCCTGCTCAAAGCAGGACCAATTCCCAGCTAAATCATCCCAGCCAGGGCTTTGTCAAGCCGGGCCTTAAAAACCTCCAAGGAAGGAGACTCCACCACCTCCCTAGGTAACGCATTCCAGTGTTTCACCACCCTCCTAGTGAAATAGTTTTTCCTGATATCCAACCTGGACCTCCCCCACTGCAACTTGAGACCATTGCTCCTTGTTCTGTCATCTGCCACCACTGAGAACAGCCGAGCTCCATCCTCTTTGGAACCCCCCTTCAGGTAGTTGAAGGCTGCTATCAAATCCCCCCTCATTCTTCTCTTCTGGAGACTAAACAATCCCAGTTCTCTCAGCCTCTCCTCATAAGTCATGTGCTCCAGACCCCTAATCATTTTTGTTGCCCTCCGCTGGACTCTTTCCAATTTTTCCACATCCTTCTTGTAGTGTGGGGCCCAAAACTGGACACAGTATTCCAGATGAGGCCTCACCAATGTCGAATAAAGGGGAACGATCACGTTCCTCGATCTGCTGGCAATGCCCCTACTTATACAGCCCAAAATGCCGTTAGCCTTCTTGGCAACAAGAGCACACTGTTGACTCATATCCAGCTTCTCGTCCACTGTGACCCCTAGGTCCTTTTCAGCAGAACTGCTACCTAGCCATTCGGTCCCTAGTCTGTAGCAGTGCATGGGATTCTTCCGTCCTAAGTGCAGGACTCTGCACTTGTCCTTGTTGAACCTCATCAGGTTTTTTTCGGCCCAATCCTCTAATTTGTCTAGGTCCCTCTGTATCCGATCCCTACCCTCTAGTGTATCTACCACGCCTCCTAGTTTAGTGTCATCTGCAAACTTGCTGAGAGTGCAGTCCACACCATCCTCCAGATCATTAATAAAGATATTAAACAAAACCGGCCCCAGGACCGACCCTTGGGGCACTCCGCTTGAAACCGGCTGCCAACTAGACATGGAGCCATTGATCACTACCCGTTGAGCCCGACGATCTAGCCAGCTTTCTATCCACCTTACAGTCCATTCATCCAGCCCATACTTCTTTAACTTGGCGTCAAGAATACTGTGGGAGACCGTATCAAAAGCTTTGCTAAAGTCAAGGAATAACACATCCACTGCTTTCCCCTCATCCACAGAGCCAGTTATCTCATCATAGAAGGCAATTAGGTTAGTCAGGCA
>NC_048302.1:321837-378747 GCF_013100865.1 Trachemys scripta elegans
TTATAAAAAGAAGAACAGGAGTACTTGTGGCACCTTAGAGACTAACAAATTTATTAGAGCATAAGCTTTCGTGGACTACGTGGGCTGTAGTCCACGAAAGCTTATGCTCTAATAAATTTGTTAGTCTCTAAGGTGCCACAAGTACTCCTGTTCTTCTTTTTATAATCAAAGAGAGGCTCAATATGTCTTGCTGTTAAATTACAGCGTCTGTCTCCCTCTGGGATTGTAGCAGAGGTTTTGTGGGCTCTCTTGTATGGAGCTGGGTGTGGGGCAGGAAGGGGCTGATGATGCAAGGCTTTTATCCGTAAGGACAGACTTCCTCTGGCAAGAATGAAAAAGGCCCTTTTATCAACACTAACATTAACTCATTCATGTCAGTGAGGTTTGTGACTGTGGAGTACAGGCACTTTATTACTTAGAATGGTGTCTCTTTTTCTGCTGTAATAAATATTTATATTTTTAATGCAAATATTCCTGCTTGACATGGTTTTCTAGTCATCTGGCTGTGAACTCAATCTGTTGCAGTTTGTGCTGGTACAAAACATAGTTTTGGCTTCATTGTGTTTCAGTTCCAATGAGAAAAGACATTGAAGACAATTGTTTAAAGAGAATTATGTTTCCCAGAGGTGCTAAGGGAGTCAGTGTAGGTACCAATTTTTACTTAACTGTACTGTCCAGTCAGAAAGTCCATCCTTAAGGGAGAGTTACTTTTCAAACCAACAGGTTGAAAATTGGTCCTGAAGCTCAAGCACAGGGAGCAGTATTCTGTGCTCAGCTGTGCTCTTCTTCGAGTGACAGCCCCGATTGTTTGCACATGCGCCCAAAGCCAGAACTTTTCAAAGTAGAAGTGTCTGTTGGGCCGTGCGTGCACCCTTGTTCTGCCTTATAGTTTTGACTGAGGGGACAAAGGGTGGGGCAGATGAACCACGCCCTCAGTTCCTTCTCCCTGCCGCATGGACGGAGTCGCAGTTATCATTTTTGGTTGCGGCCCATCCCTTCCCCCAACCCAGACAGGCTGGGTGGCCTGCTGAGACGAGTCGGGGGTGTATTTGGTGCTCCCTCCCTGGACCCCCCCCCCCATGCGGAGGTGGCTTGAGTCCCGCTGGCCCCTGCCCATCCAAAGTAGAAGTCAAACTACGCCTATGCCCTCTCCTCCTCTTCGCCCCCCCCCCCCCCGGTTGGGCCCTGGAGATTTTATAGCATGTCGAGGGGGTCCTCTGAGAGAGAGGTTGAGAACTCCTGCTCTATACCTGACCTGATTTCCTGATGGCTTTGAGAACATCTGCACTCTGTGTTAGAGCTTGTACCACTGCTAACAGCATTGCGGCTGCCCTGGTGCTGGAAAATGGGTCTGGAATTGTGTAGTGTAGGTGCACTTTAGTATGTTGTTCTAGTTTATATCCTGGTTAACCTGTGACTTGTCAATTACATGAATGAAGGCACGTTTTTAGAATTAACTTCTAATTTCAAATACAAATAATCTTCTATTCCAGGAAAGTGAGTGGGCCTTAAAAGCAACTAACATTTTTGAAGATAAAATATGGTTGAGAGACTTACGTAAATACTGTATTAACTAAAATTTAACTGGTCACTATACAGACTATTAGGGAAACATTTGAACCAGTAGCTAGCTATTAGGATGATCGATGAGAAGGGAAGAGTCCCAATAGATCATCTCACACTCAGGGTGCACATGTGCGCTTTCTGCTGCACGCTGCTGGCCATGCTGCTCTTTTCAAGTAATGAACTGAAATTTACAAGAATCCTGTTTTGGTTGTTTTTTAAAGACCAAGTATTTTGTACATCTCCTTGCTCACAAAAATGGAGACGATAACCACAACAGGGGAAAAAAAAAAAAAAAGCAGTATTTGGATACTCCTGAAATAACAGCGCTAAATTTCACAATGCTTATTATGGGGTCACTACCAGTGCAGTTGTTCTGTTTGGCTTTTATGGGCGGGTATCTTTTGTAATAGGATTTTTTTTTTAAACTTAACAGCAAGATTTATCAGCAGAATGCTTTGAATAAATTTATTCTTGGGACCAGACAGCTTGGGGTTGGTAACGGGAACATGTCATCACATGGTTACTGCTTAGCAAATGAGAATAGTTCATAACATCATGTGGACAATGTCAGTGTCACAGTCCAGAGCAACTGCACCTGTATTCCCCTCTGTGGTCCAACCAGGCACCCACTCTAGGCTCCTGGCTCCTCAACAGGATGGATAAAAAAATCAATGCTTGTTTGTTTTTTTAATTTAAATTATTTGTTTTTAATCTGTTTTGAAATAAAATCTGAATTTAATACAAAATTTGTTAAGGTCTAAACTACTTATACACTAGTAAAACATTTAAATAAAAAAATGACTGCTGAATTCATGACTTTCTATCAAAATCTCTGACTTAAAGGCCACTTGTCTATATAAAGAATCAGAAAAAAATCTGACTTTTGAGGTCAAGCTTTATAAATATGGCACAATAGATAGACCATGTTGTGTGATACTGTGTTAGTGGCTTTTTTAGTAAAAAGGAATTTGGTACGCTGTTTTGTGTGTATAATTAAAATTCCAGTTACCATGCTACTGCAGCTTGACCCAAATCATGAGCAAAAAGGTAACTATCTGGTAAATAAACCATATCTCATTCACCATTTTCTAACATACTAAAATGTATGATTAGTAAGAATCTGGAAATATGAAGCTATATAATTGCTTAAATAAATGTGTATAGTTGTAGTGGACCCTCCTAGGTAGCAAAAAGATGCACCAAATCTAGTGCAAAGGCTTTATTGTAAATCAGCATGTTTTAATGGCTAGATCAAGTAATGAGAACGTACCGTTTTTTAGAAACTGAAGTACAAATGGAAAGTTGATTAACATCAATGATTTAAATTGAGGCTTTCCACTTGGGTATTAAATCACTTTGATTTAAATTAATCCACCCTGCTCTCCTGCCATCACCTCTCTTGCACAGAGACCTGCCTCTTTCTGCCTCCGGACTGGGGTTTTTCCGGGCTGCACAGTTCCCTGCCTATACTGTGAATTCTCCAGCAAGCCTGCTTTGCTTTCTCCTCACAGGCTATCAAGGCGTAATTGCCCACAGTTAAGTTACAACACGGCTCTTTCTAAGGAAGCACATTTATGCTTAAGATGAAAGTGGAGTAATCCCTGGCATATTAGAAAATACCTGTTTGTGGCTTTGCAGCACAGCCGTTATTTCTGCCTTCTCAGTCTGTGTAGACTCTTTGCATATCTCAGTGCTTTCAAATGATGAGTCAACTCCGCCACTGTGAGGTTCTGTCTGGACACAACAGCCTGTCTGCCTTGGGACTCTGCCAGTCTAAACCTTGTCTTGCAGGTAGCCATCAGCAAATCCCAGTTCTCGAGTCCCTCAAATGTCTCCCTGCAGTGTCCCTTTCACTGGACAGTCACAGAAATTGTTTGCTGCCTCCAAGGAAACAGAGCACACATCAGCCTGTTAGGTTAGCTGACTACTCAGGCTTTCATTCAGAATAGCAGTACTGAGCTGGTTTGGTAATAAAACTAATAAATTTATTAACAAGAAACAGAGATTTGTGATATTAAGCAAGAGAAAAAGAGAGAAGTCTGGTTACAAACACCAAACCAGCTTTCTAGTGACTGAAACTTAATCTTAGCAAGTTACAATCTTTATCTGAGCAATTTTCTTATTTACCTCATGTTACCAGCATCTCCAGCCCTCCAGGTCAGAGGATCCAACGTTCACAGAATCAGAAGGTGCTGTTCCCTTTGTTCCCTAAGCGATTCTCTGCTTCAAGAGCCAGAAACTCTCTGACCCCCAGCCTGATAGCTTGTTGGCTTTGTTTACCTATATGTAAATATACAGTGAAACCCTGCTATAACACGATGATTGGGGTCCAAAAAATTCGATCGCTATAAATGCGGGGTAGTGGGGTTACAAAAATTTACCATTTCAAGCCGTTCAATTTCTCTTGGGCAGAAAACGACTTGCGTTTGCGAACTGCCCATAACAGTAACTGAAAGGGTGCAGCTCCAGCAGCGGGGGCTCTCAGCCATGCAGTGAGCGAGGGAAACACTTGGGGAGAGCAGGGGAGATGTGCAAGGGGCAGAGGAAGAGCGAGGAGCATCTGGGGAGGAGAATGGCTCCCGACGCTTTATTTTATTTTATTTTTTTTGCTTGGGGCGGCCGGAGCCACCTTATGATCGCGTTATATCCGAATTCGCATTATTGTGGGGCGTGTTATAGCGGGGTTTCACAGTACTTTCATTGTTCTCTGCCAGTAACTAAGCCAAGATGGGTGAGGTAATATTTTTTTATTGGACCAATTTCTGTTGGTGAAAGAAGCAAGCGTTCAAGCTACACAGAGCTCTTCTTCTTCGAGTGATTGCTCATGTGTATTCCACAATAGGTGCCACGTGCACCGGTGCCAGTTTTCCCCCTAGCAGTACCTGTAGGGGAGCGCCCCTACCGACCCCTAGAGTGTTGCCTCCATGGTGCGCTATAAGGGGAGCTGCGCACTCCCCCCACCCTCAGTTCCTTCTTGCAACCAGTGAAGGTGCTTCGGAACTGCCCTGCTCCAGCTTTGCTGTAGTTCGTCCCCAAAACTGCTTGTTCGTTCAGGGTATGGTACCTGTAGTTAGTTAGTTGTTTAGTTAGTTTAGTTTAGCTAGAGTGCCTGGGCCTGTCCCGTGCCCCGGGTTTTAAGTCATGTGACACTTGTAGGCGATCTATGCCAGTGAGTGATCCGCACGCGGACTGTTTACGCTGTTTGGGGGAAATCCATCTCAGCGATCGCTGCAAGATTTGCAAGTCATTTAAGCCTCGAGAGAAAGGGACATTAGGCTCCAGCCTATTCTGACGGAGTCGGCGCTGACCCCGGCTCCGGCGCACCGCTCCGAGTCAGCACCGGGCACCGCAGTGTTGGTGTGCGGTGACCCTTCGGTGCCATCGACTAGTCGGCACTGCTCCCCATCCATGGGGCATGTCAAGAAGACTAGGAAGAGGCCGCCTATGCGGCGGCACCAGAGTAAACCTGGGACAGAGGCTAGACCCATCTTGGGCAGTCCTTGGTCCCCACTGGCCTCTAGGCATCCGACTCAAGTCGAGTGGAGTAGCCCAGCCCACTTGGAGCAGGCCTCCCCGGATGTCCGGATGCCCTCCACACTAGAGGCCCTTCAGGCAGCCTGGGATGTTATGTCCATGCCGGTACCAGGAGCACCACCAATGTCGGTGCTCCGCCTTGAGGAGCGAACACCGACGGGACCGAGGCAGACAATGCTAAAGGTCCTCATCTCGGAGGGGCTATCTCAGCCGGTCACGGCATAAATGTCGACATTGTTCCAGTTCGTCGTCCCGCTCCAGGACTCCACCACAGCACCGCCTCTGCAGCCCCGGGCGTCAATCACTGGTGTCTCGCCGTCGCTGGTCCACCCGCCAGAGCCGATTGCGGAGCATCTGTTACGGATGGTACTGGTCCTCCGTGTTGGGATCACGGTCCCATGGTCGGCATCACTCCCGGCGCCGCCGCTCCTCCCGGTCCAGGGACAGCGGCAGGTCGTATGTCAGCCTGGTCTCCCTTCGTAGTCTTCCATCGATGGGCCAGGCCAGCCAGGCCGAACAGCTGGCTCCGCCGGTGCCACAGCAGGTGCAGTGGCACTGGGCCCCATGGCTGGCCCAATGGTACCAGTGGGCACTGTGGCCCCTGACGCAGCCCCCAATGGGGGCTCGCTCGTTGGCCAGAGCCTCAGAAGGACCATCAGCCTCTCTCTCCAGAACTCTGAGGAAGGAGTTGGTGGGACGTACATCCTCGGTACCGTGCCCGGAGACAGACCATGTGATGGACCCTTTGGTGCTGGTGGACGCACAAAGTACCGCGCCAGCCTCCTCACCCTCCCCAGATGAGGCAATTACAGCTTCTCCTCCCTCGGTCCTGCAGGAGGACTTTAGGGCCCACCAAGAACTCTTAAAAAGGGTGGTATCAAGCCTTCACCTCCGAGCAGAGGAGGTGGAGGAGCCCTTGGACTCCCTGTGTAATGTACTGTCCGCCTCGGCACCGGGCAGCGTGGCCTTGCCTCTCCACGAAGGGGTGGTGAAAATTTCAAATGCCCTGTGGCAAACCCCAGCCTCATTGGCCCCTATCTCTAAGAGAGTGGAACGCAAGTATTTTGTACCCGCCAAGGAGCATGAATACTTATACACCCACCCTGCTCCTAACTCCCTGGTGGTCGAGTCGGTCAACCACAGCGAACGGCAGAGCCAACCAGCCCCTACCCCAAAAAATAAAAATTCAAGGAGGCTGGACTCATGTGGAAGAAAAATTTCTTCGTCCTTGAGCTTCCAATTATGGGTGGCGAACTACCAGGCTCTCCTGGGCCAGTACGAGTTCAGTCAGTGGCGCTCCCTGCCTAAGTTCGAGGACTCCCTCCAGGAGTATGACAGGAAGGAGTTCAAAGCACTGGTGGAGGAGGCCACAGCGGCTGCCAGGGCAACCCTGCCGGCAGTTTTGGATGCAGTGGACACGGCCACGCAGTCCACGGCCTCCACAGTGTCTATGAGAAGGGCTCCTGCTCTCTGGGCTGTCCAGCGACGCGCAGACCTCCCTGTAGGACCTCCCGTTTGCCGGCAAAGCTCTGTTTGTGGAACAAACGGATACAAAGCAGCATGGCCTGAAAGACTCCAGCACGACTCTCCAGACTCTGGGTCTCTATGTTCCGGCTCCGGCTAAACCGAAGTTCAAGCTGCAGCAGACTCCCGCTCAGGCCACCCACTCAAAATATGAGACGGCTTATAAGAAGTCGCGCGACTATAAGAGGTGCCCACAGAGGCAGTCTTCCCCCCCCCCCTCCCCCACAGCCTGGGTCCTCCAAGAGCAAGCAAGCGGGGAAAAGGCGGTTTTGATGGGATGCCCGGGGGCGCCTGCCACTTCTCATCAGGTATCCACCCTCATTCCCTTCTCCAATCGGTTCTGTGCTTTCCTCCCAGAGTGGTCGCGGCTGACTTCGGACCGATGGGTCCTCAACACCATTTCCTGGGGCTACACCCTCCAGTTTACTGCCACCCCACCCAACTACCCTCCGCCCCCGTCCCTCCTGGGGGACCCCTCACACGAGGCTCTGCTTGAGCAGGAGGTGGGGCGGCGGAAGCAGTACCGGGGGAGTTCAAAGGCAAGAGCTACTACTCCCGCTATTTCCTTATCCCGAAGGCCAAAGGGGGGCTCAGGCCCATCTTGGACCTGCAAGGCCTGAACCAGTATATGGTGAAGCTCAAGGTCTGCATGGTCTCCCTGGCCTCCATCATCCCCTCCCTGGATCCCAGGGACTGGTACACCGCCCTTGATCTGTACTTCCACATTCATATATTTGAGGGGCACAGATGCTTCCTCTGTTTCACGGTAGAGCAGGAACACTACCAATTTACAGTCCTCCCATTTGGCCTGTCCCCTGCCCCCAGGGTATTCATGAAATGTATGTTGGTGATGGTGGGCTACCTCAGGTGGTGGGGGGTCCAGATCTTCCCTATCTGGACGACTGGTTGGTCAAGGGCAGCTCCCTGTCGCAGGATCACGTGGCGCTCCTTCTGTCCACATGCACCACTTTGCGCCTGTTGGTAAACAACAGCACGTCCATGTTAGTCCTGGTACAACGCATAGAGTTTATCAGGGCAGTCCTGGACGCCTCGTTGGCCAGAGCCTCCCTCCCACCATACAGGTTTGATACTCTGAAGAGGCTCATTGACACGGTCACAAGTTTTCTGGTGACAACAGCCAGTGTGTGCCTCCAGCTCTTGTGTCCCATATCAGCGTGCACGTATGTGGTCCGTTACGCCAGACTCAGGATGAGGCCCCTCTAGCTCTGATTGTCCATCCTGGCCTGGGAGAACTCCGAGGCCAAAGTCCTCACGGTGCCTGAGCCAGTGATCACCTCCCTACGATGGTCCTCCCCAAGAAACATGCTCCAAAGGGTCCCATTCAGGGGCAGGGCCCCGTTGCTGGAACTGGTGTCTGACGCGTCGGACCTGGGATGGGGGGCCCATGCGGGGAACGTTCAGACCCAAGGTCTGTGGTCGGCTCAGGATCTGACCCTCCACATAAACGGTAAGGGGCTCAGGGCAGTACAGCTGGCGTGCATAGCCTTCCGCTTGCACCTGGAGGGCTGGGTGGTCAGGGTACTTATGGACAACATGGCCTCGATGTTCTACATCAACAGGCAAGGCGGGGCCCAATCCGCTGCCCTCTGCTGCGAAGCCTTCATGCTGTGGGACTTTTGTATAGCCTACGACATTTCCCTACAGGCCTTCCATCTGCCGGGCGCCCGGAACGCGTGGGCGGATTGCTTGAGCAGGAACTTCTCCTCTCAGCTCGAGTGGTCTCTCCACCCAGAGGTGGTGCACAGACTTTTCCAAGTGTGGGAAACTCCCTAGGTGGACCTGTTTGGGACTCGGCAGAACCATCGTTGTCCCCAGTTCTGCTCCGGGGGGGGCTGGGACGGGGCGCTATCTCCAGTGCCTTCCTCCTGTCCTGGTCAAGCCAGTTTCTCTATGCCTTTCCCCCATTCCCACTGATTGGCTAGGTCCTGGAAAAGATAAAGACGGACAAGGCCAGGGCCCTCCTGATTGCGCCAGCATGGCCCAGGCAGCATTGGTATGGGGCCTTCATGGCCCTGGCGGTCACCCCGCCATGGCCGTTGCCATCCCGCCCGGACCTGCTCTCCTAGGACCAGGGCCGCCTCCTCCACCCCAACCTAGCAGCACGCCACCTCACGGCGTGGCTGCTCAATGGTTAGGTAGGGAGGAAAGGATGTGCTCGGAAGGGGTTCAGCGCGTTCTTCTAGAAAGCAGGTGGCCCTCCACGTGCCGAGTCTACTTGGCAAAGTGGTCTCGGTTATCCAGATGGGCGGACGAGTGGGTCATTTTCCAGATGGGTGGCTGCCCTGATCCAGCTTATTCTGGACTACCTCCTTAACCTTAGAGCCCAGGGTCTCGCGCCCTCATCAGTCAAGGTGCACCTGGCGGCCATATTGGCCTTCCATCCGCCGGTGCAGGGCCACACGGTATTCTCCCATGCTATGATTGGCCGATTCCTTAAAGGTTTGGATCGTCTCTTCCTGTATGTTAGGCCCCCAGTCCCGCAGTGGGACCTAAACCTGGTGTTGGCCCGTCTCACAGGGCCCCTATTTGAACTGCTAGCCATGTGCTCCAGGTCACACCTCTCGTGGAAGGTGGCCTTCCTGGTTGCGATCACGTCAGCTAGGCGAGTTTCAGAACACAGGACCCTGACCTCCGAGCCCCCGTACACAGTGGTTCATAAAATAAGGTCCAGCTCCGCTCACACCCTTCATTCCTCACGAAGGTGGTCTCCGCCTATGACATGGGTCAGGACATTTTTCTGCCGGTCCTCTGCCCCAGGCCCCATGCGTCCAGTGAGGAGCGCTGCCTCCAGACGCTGGATGTGAGACGGGCTCTGGCTTTTTACCTGGAGTGGACCAGGCCGTTCAGAAAGTCCTCGCAACTGTTCATCGCCTTGACCGAGCACATGAAAGGCCGGCTGATCTCCACTCAGCGGCTCTCCAACTGGATCACCTCGTGCATCCATACCTGTTATGACCTGGCGGGAATCCCTCCGCCACCTATTGTGAAGGCACGTTCAACTAGAGTGCAGGCCTCGTCCGTCGGCTGCCTTTTTGGCCCATGTCCCCATTCAGGACATTTGTAAGGCTGCCACGTGGTCTTCAGTTCACATGTTCACCTAGCATTATGCGATTGTCTCCCAGACCAGGGAGGATGCCGGGTTTGGCAGGGCTGCGCTCCGTCCCGAGAGTTTGTGAACTCCTTCCTACCTCCAACAGATATAGCTTGGAATCACCTGTTGTGGAATACACATGAGCAATCTTCCGTAACTGTTGTTCTTCGAGATGTGGTGCTCGTGTCTATTTCACATCCCGCTCTCCTTTCCCTCTGTCGGAGTTGTCTGGCAAGAAGGAACTGAGGGTGTTGGTAGTGTGCAGCGCCCCTTATACCATGCCATGGAGGTGCCACTCCAGGGGTCGCTGGGGCGCTCCCCTACAGGTACTGCTAGGGGAAAAACTTCCGGCACCGGTGCACGTGGCGAGCATGCACACCTATTGTGCAATAGACAGGAGCAACACATCTCGAAGAACACCAGTTACGGAAAAGGTAACTGTCTTTTCCTCTAGTCATGCCAGTCAGAGAGGTGAATCCAGACTCCTTTATCAGGCTTGATGTACGTGCTGCCTCCCAAACATAGTCTAAGGACGTATTTCCAGCCCACCCACAAGCTCTTGAATACCACCTGTACATACCTCACGCAGTGACTTCTGGGACCAGTGTGTTACCGGTTTACATGTGATACCTGACATGACAACAGATAGTTGGGGATAGTGAGTGTGTCGGGCCTGATAAGTTACAGTATGGTGGGCCCTCTGCCAGCTGGCTCTGAGGGTCACAAGCGTTGCACACACAACACACATTCAAGCCAATAAAAGAAACTACTCGACAAGCTGAGAGCTCTCCCTGAACTCCAGCAAAGGTTCTGGCTGGTGCTTAGTCCCTCAGACCCCACGGAAAGGTTTTTCTGTGGTTACAAGCACATAACCACTTGGCTCAGAACAAGCACCCCAGGAATCTGAGGTCACTTCTTTATACCATTTGAACCTTTGATCTTGTCCTCATGTAGCAGCTGATCAGCAGCCAATGGACCCTTCCTAAGGGCGAAGATTCAGAAGGCTGAATTCTTGCATAGCCGGAAAGGGTCTGTGTGCATACACCTCTCCCTAGAGATTTCACTTCACTTTGAAAGGTCCTTCTATAGCTTGGCCTTTTGTTTCAAGTAGCCCTTTCATGCTCTTAATGTTTCCCAGGGTTTACATCAGGCATGTCTCCCTGGAGATGTTATATCCCAGGGTGGCCAAACTGCGGCTTGTGAGCTGCTTATGGCTCTTTTACAGTTAAAGTGCGGCTTGCCGAGGGCCCCCCTCCCATTCTCTACCTACCAGACTGGGGAGGAGAGCTCAGGGCTTCCTCCCTGCAGTGGGGTGGTGGGGCTAGGACTGACTTCTGCCCAGCAGGGAGGGGTGTCTCAGGACTTCAGTCTCAAGACCCTCCTTCCCACAAAACTGAAGCCCTGAGCCCTGGCAGGGGTGTCCTGGCTCTCGAACTTCTGAAGATTGTCCTATGTGGCTCAGAGGGTTAGTAAGTTTGACCACCCCTGTTATGTACAAACCCATAAATTGGGACAGTTGGCATCTTTGTCTGCAGTCTAAGCAAACAGACAAAGTGTTTAGTGGATGCTGATATACCTTATCACTGGTAGAACTGTCACCTCCACATCACAGTGGAGACATTTTCAAGTGGGATGGGTACTTGCACTGCAGATGTCTGCAGGATATCTCTATAGCACTGTCAGTCTAACATCTCTCATTACTGTGCAGCTGTTAATGGGGTATTGCATCTGTGGCCTGCAAGCTGTGACAATAGTGGTGCTTTGGATAATCATTACTGGGTGAGGGAAACCTGAATTAGTCATGACTATTCTGAAATATTTAATGCCAAGTTTTACCCTGGGCTGTGAATCGCACTTTTGTTGGTCAGGAGCAATGCCCAGGAAGAGAACGCTACAGTAGGATGGCATGATGTGAACTTTTAGACTTGAAATGACTCAACTATCACTCCTAGTTTAGAGAGGTTACAATCAGAGCCGTGCTGTGGGAAGGCTACTTGCACAAGCTAAAGACTAAGGTGAGGCTTAGAAAATAAGTAAGAGTTCTCTCCTAATGGAGCTGGGGAAACCTCCAGAGATTTGACTCTTTATTCTATTTCTGATTTAGCCTTCCTGTCTCTCCCTCTCCCCCTCCCCCATTCCCAGCCTCTTGTTCTTAACTGGACATTAAGAGAACCTGCTGTGGGCTCTTCTTGTTCTATCTCTTCTCACTTGAATGATCATCAGTGTCTGTGGAATTGTTTAATGGGCTGGTTACAAATGGTGAAACCCAGCTCACTGTCCCAGAGGCTGCTCCCAGAGATGGAAGTAGAGGGATTAAACCCGGGGTTCCCAAAAACTTCCATACCACAGACCACATCTCCTGGCCAACTGCCCTCCCATTCACCATGGCATGGGCTGCTGCTGCTAGCAATCGGGTCAGGTTCCACAGGCGTCGGCAGCTGTTGCTTACATGGAAAAGTAAAATGAGGGACATTATTTAATGTATTTTTAGCTGTTTTTAACATGATTTAGCAGCTGAAATCGATTTTATACAGTCGATTGCGTATGTCCACACTAAGCGCATTAAGTCGGCAGGGTGCGTCCTCACTACCGTGGCTAGCATTGACTTACGGAGCGGTGCACTGTGGGTAGTTATCCCCCAGTTCCCGCAGTCTCCGCCGCCCATTGGAAATCTGGGTTAAGCTCCCAGTGCCTGATGGAGCAAAAACATTGTTGCGGGTGGTTTTGGGTACATGTCGTCAGTCACCCTTCCCTCCGTGAAAGCAACGGCAGACAATTGTTTCACGCCAGACTCCAGGGCGATTAGAAGAGCACAGCAAGGCGCACTGCGCATCTGAGAGGCTTTGAAAACCAGTTTCATGACTGGCCAGGCTTCAGTGTGACAGTTGTGTGTGTTTCTCCTTGATGCAAACCCGCCCCTTTGTTGATTTTAATTCCCTGTAAGCCAATCACCCTCCCCCCTTCAAAATGAAGTAACTATTGTTTTGAAACCATGCATTCTTTCTTTATTAATTAAAAAACAAAAGAGATAACGGACAAGGTAGCCCGGGTGGGGTAGAGGAGGAGGCCACATTGCTTATTGTAACCACACTAAAAGTCAAACTGTTTGAATGACAGCCTTCTGTTGCTTGGGCCATCCTCTGCAGTGGAGTGGCTGGGTGCTCGGAGCCTCCCCCCACCGCATTCTTGGGCATCTGGGTGAAGAGGCTATGGAACATGGGGAGGAGGGTAGGCGGTTATACGGTGGATGCAGCGGGGGTCTGTGCTCTTGTTGGCTTTCCTGCAGCTCCATCAGATGCTTCATCATGTCAGTTTGCTCCCCCATTAGCCTCAGCATCACGTCCTGCCTTCGCTCTTCATGCTCACTTAATTCTTTCCTGGCCTCTGCCACTGAATGCCTCCATGCATTAAGCTGTGCCCTATCAGTGCAGGAGGGAGGACTGCATGAGCTTGGAAATCCATGTCATTGCGAGTGTGTTTTTTTTAAAAACAACAAGGAGTCTGGTGGCACCTTAAAGACTAACAGATTTATTTGGGCATAAGCTTTCGTGAGTAAAAACCTCACTTCTTCGGATGTGTTTTTTTTCGCCTTCTAATCTGCGATAACCTCAGGGACAGAGATGATAGGGGGAGCATAGAAACATTCTACGCTCTACGATTCTGGGGGGACTGCATGGTCACCTGTGCTGCTGAGTTTGCCACGCTGACCAAACAGGAAATGAAATTCAAAAGTTTTCCTGTGTACCTGGCTAGTGCATTGGAGTTAAAAGTGCTGTCCAGAGCAGTCACAATGGAGCACTCTGGGATAGCTCCTGGAGGCCAATACCGTCTATTTGCGTCTGCACTACCCCAAATTTGACCCAGCAAAGTCGATTTTTAGTGCCACTCCCCTCGCCGGGGAGGAGTACAGAAGTCGATTTTAAGAGCCCTTTAGGTCAACGGAACAGGATTGGTTGTGAGGACGCATTCATTTTTAAATTGACCTAACGTGGCTAAATTTGACCTAACCCTGTAGTGTAGACCAGGCCTGAGAATAAAGGGACATTGCTACGACAGCTCTTTATTCCAGGATCAAACACTCAGGGCTTGGTCCATTTGTTTCTTCACTTATGTCCTCTTCACATGACTGTAGCTGACGCAGGGCCCTCCCTTGACTCCTCTGATTCTGGGTGTCAGTAATTGGCTAATCAGGAGTAACTTTTTCTCAAACAAATGAACTTGCCTGACTCATGGCATAGTTGCTGAAGTGAGCCCTGGCATATGGGTCAGCTGTAGAAATGCACCACCACTGCCACCCGGCAGGCAGCTGCAGAATGCTCTTGTATTCGCTCTGCTTAATTCCATAAGGGCCAATGCCGAAGATGGGCATGCTGTGCAAAAGGTCAAAATAAGAGGCCAACATTCTGCCGTGGACGGCACCCCTGGAACTCCCATTGGCTGCGTGGAGGGTTGTGCAGGAGCTTCTGAGGGCAGGGTTTGACACACAGCATTTTGCTCTAAATGGGAGCATAGGACACGTACTCCAGCCAGCAAACAAAGAGCCAGCCGCCTGGTGCAGCATGATCTCTGAGCTAGAGCAGCAGCAGCCCCTGGGAAAGTTGCATCCCAGAATCTAAATTTTTAACGATGCTCAAATTTGGTCACTTCTGATTAATGCAAAGGAATAGAGTCTCCACTGGGTAGTCATAGAATCCCTCTAGCTAGATTTGTACTGACTTATTCCATGGTAGGGTAATTTCTCGGGGGGGGGGGAGGTGCCGATCACTGTACTGCATAGACACAAATAATAGGGGGATGTCTGTAGCTGTCTCCACTGATCTGCCAGCTGCCTTACTGACACCTACAATTCATATTGTGTATGCAGAGCTTTGTTGGAAGGTGAATTTCAGATCCCATCTGCCCTTGAATCCTAATTAGGAACACCTACTCTGCAGGCCTTGCCTCATTAGACTCTAGAGACCAATTCAATTTGCAATGTCTAGCTAAAGATCTTTTGAGTCAGTCTGTGGTGATCAGGTTAGGGGAGCCGGGAGTAATGGCAGATGTTGTCTTTGTCTGGAGCAACGTTATTCCAGCTATAATCACCACCATGGTTATGCAGATGAGAATTTTGTTGGGCTGAAAAATAAAATTCCTTATAGAACATCTTATGACATTGGTCTTAGATGTCTCCCTTATGGGTCTTTGTGAAATGAGCTGTCTTGTGAATATGGCTGTGATGCTCAATGTGTGTTTCTCTCTCTCTCTCTCTCTCTCTCTCAGGAGAATTGCTGAGTCAGCCTAGACCAGAGGGAGTGATGGAGATAATCTGCCCCAGGAATGGCAGCGAGCGAGTCAATGTCGCCTTGGTTTACCCCCCCACCCCGACACTCATCAGCCCTTGTTCCAAGTGAGCTCTGAGAGACGCACGGACCCCCAATTTCAGTACACGCCAAAAACCCTACATAAGACAAGCCCTCGCTAAGCATTTTTGAATACTAGCCGCCACAGAGCCCAGGGACTGTTCTAATTATTAGTGGGATGTGGACATCCCCTTCTCAGAATAAAGGTACAGTAAAGCAAAATCCTCCTCCGTTTGTTTTGCTGAATGAAGGAAATGTTTGAGTAACTGGTGATTCTTCTTTGAGTGCTGGTCCGTGTGTATATTCCATGTGTGGGTACACAGGCACACCATGCTCCCACGCCCAGAGAATTTAACAAGCAGTGTCTGTTGGCGCAGTAGATCTCCTCATGTTCAAAGTTGAGGGTATCAGAGGCAGTGTGCGTAGACGCCACCTCAGTTCCTTCTAACCACCATGTGGCCTGAGTCCGAATCCAGTGTTCTCTCCTTCAGCTTTTCAGAAAACCTGTAAATAAAATGGTTGGTGAATAATTACTCTTTTTAGCTTAGTACAGTTATAGTTCTAGTGTAGTTTGTTTCCCTAGACCAAGGACTTCTTCCCCATGGTCTGGGACTATGCCCAGAGTCCCAGGCTTCAAAAACTGCATCTCCTGCCCTAGGTCCTTTTCCATCAGTGACGAATAGCAATGCTGCCTCTACTGTTTGGGTGACATGCATATTTTGTCTCTTGTTTCCACTGAGAAATCACAAAGCCCGTCAGCTTTGCCTTAGGAATGCTTGATGAAGAAGGCCATGAGGCCCCTCTCCGATCCAGCTAGGGAGACATATGTGTACTTCAGCCTCAACAAATGAGCAGCGCCCTTATGAGCACATGCTTAGGAGTGGAGCCCTCCAGGACTTCCCATGAAAGTAAGGGGCACTCATGGGCACGAGGACAGACTCCGTCAGTGACTGTCCATAAGAGATGTGCTCCTTCCCCGAGCCCATTGAGGTCAGGCAAACCCTTACGTGTCCTAAAGAACCAGTTCTGACAGACCAAAACAAAAACCCACAACATTTAAAAAAACCAAAAAAACAAACCACACACAACCCTGGCTTGAGGGTAAAGCATGTAGGAAGAAAAAGAATGCACCGGTGATTCTGGAATTGAAGCATAAAGACAGCCGTCTTCTGGTTCTGTCCACAACGGTCCAGACTCTTTGGTACTGACTTACCTGCCCAAAGAACTCATCACGCTCAGGAATGCACCCATACCGTCGGTGCTGACCATCCGAACCTCCCGTGCATATATTCATATTCAGACCTACAAGGCACCAGAGGATACTTTTCTCCCCTATCCACAGTCTCCCCTCTTCTCTGGCCCAGCCCTCCTGAGGGACATTACTACGCCAGAAGACGATAGTATGTTGTTGTCCCAGGAACCATCTCACTTACAATCATCAGGCAGCAGTGACAGCTGTTGTCAGCTCCGCCATTCCAACAGGAGCAGTTTTCAGATTCAGATGAATTTGATGAGCTGGCTGCTTCTTCATCCCCCCCAGAGAGAGCCAAGCCCAAACAGGCAATCCAGGACTTACAGTTGCTACCTTTATAGTCATGACTTTCTTAGGGACTGACTGTTTCCCATGCCACGGGGTCCCCCTCAAACACAGTTGGCCCCTCTTTCAGGCCTTATTGGGGACTGTAGGATCCTGATAGCAGATGCCTGGGACTCACCCAGGAGACTTTTCACTCTTCTCCTTCTCACCCACAACCAGATTCATTGGTATATGAGGAGGAGGAGGATGTCGAACCAGAACCACAGGTACAGACAGTCCTGATGGGAATCTCCTCCTCTTCCCCATCCCCGCTGGACAATCATCAGCAATACCATGACTTGTGCAAAGAGTGGCTAATTGTCTCTAGATACCTCTGGAGGAAACCCAAGGTCCACACCAACTGGTTGGACATTCTGCAGCCTCAGGGCCCAAGTAAGGTGGTCCTCCCAGTTAATGAGGCTGTATTGGAACTAGTAAGATTGGCACACCCCATCATCCTGTACTCCCACATCTCTGAGGGCCAACTGGTGCTTTTTCGTCCCACCAAAGGGAGCCAGATTTTTATTTTCCCACCCTGCTCCAGACTCTCTGCTGGTACAGGTTGCTACCGAGAGGACTAGGTCACTATACCTAAGGACCATCCCGTCAGACAAAGGCTTCAGGAGACTGGACCTCCTGGGGAGAAAGGTCTTCTTTGTGGGCTTGCAATTCCGCATCACCAAAGTACAACTGCAGCAACTTCTCTAGGCTGGTGGCCTTTCAGGACAAACTTTCCCCTGGTGACAGAGCCCAATTCCTCTCCTTACTAGAGGAGGGCAAGTTGGTGGCAAAAATGGCTGTTCGGGCTGCAGTTGATGCAGTGGATAGAGCATCAACAAGCTTGGCCACTGGTATTGTTGTGAGGAGGGATTCTTGGTTGCACTCCTCGGAATTTCCCAGGGAAGTGCAGAATACTATCCAAGGTCTTCCCTTTGACAAGTTGAACTTCTTCAGTGAGAAAATTGATGACTCTCTTTATTCGTTAAAGGACTTGATGTCTGACCTTTGCTCCTTGGGGATCTGCTCACCAGTCCCAAGAAGGAAGCACTAGAGGCAGAGCTATAAATCAAGACCACCTCCTCCTCCTCCTCATGCTTTCTACTACCAGCATCCTGCTGAGCCTCCACGCAAGCAACAGAAGACTGAGAGGCTCTGCTTTTAAGTCCCCTCTACCACCTCAACCACAGCCCATTCCCAGCCCGCTGCTAGGAGCCACTTTTGGCATCTTAGTTGAGACCCATGTGCCATCTCTGATGCCACCTATCCTTTTTTCCATCACCTTTGGGGGCCATCTTACTCTTTTCGCCTGGAACTGGGAGCTAATCACGACAGTTGGGTCTTGGAGATTATCCATCAGGGATACTCCATGGAGTTCCTCCCCTTCCCTCTGCACAAGCCCCCTTCCCGGTCCCTCTTTAGGGACCAGTCTCACTAGATGACCCTTCAACAGGAAGTGGAATCCCTATTATACTGATGGGCAATAGAACACGTCCTGCCTCAGTATCAAAGAAGAGGGTTCTAGTGTCCATATTTCCTAGTCCCCAAAAATACTGAGGATGGAGACCCAATCTGGATCTTTAGCACCTCAGCATTTTCATTTGAAAGTCAAAATTCAGGATGGTTACGTTGGCATCAAGTGTCTCCTCTCAAAGAGGTAATATGGCTTGCAGCTCTCAACATGGATGCATATTTTCATATGGACATTCACCCTTCCCACAGGAGGCTCATACAGTTCATGGTGGGTCAGGAGCATTTCTAGTTCCGAGTCCTCCCCTTTGGACTAGTGGTAGCACCCAAAGTGTTTACAAAAGTTTTTTCTGTGGTGGCAGCTCTGATGAGATGTCAGGGCCATTCAGTTTTTCTGTATCTGGATGACTGGCTCCTGTTAGGACCCTCTCGATGGGAGATCACGTCAGCTATTCAATTCCTCATTCAGCTTCTCACAGCACTGGGGGTTTGCGTGAACAGAGAAAAATCCATTTTATCCCTCATGAAGCTGACAAAATGTGTTGGGGCAACAATGGAGTCTTTCTGCAAGAGCCTTCCTCCCGGCAGAAAGGTTTCAAATGATGTGCAACCTGTTTTATTTGATTTCCTGCAGACCAAAGGCTACAGTGAGAATGTGCATATCACTGCTGGGCCATGTGGCAGCATGTTCTAATGTGACACACTTTGCCAGACTTCATCTGTGTTGCCTACAGGCCTGGCTCAGCTTAGTCTACTCACCCAACAAGGACCACATCAACTCCAAGGTTCCCACCAGGATCATGGCCTCCTTCGTTTGATGGTCAAAACCTAAAAAGGTACCCTTCTCTACTCCCACTCCCTGTATCACCATCCATGAAAGTAGTGGTGTGGCCATCGCTTTGGCCAGGAGGGTCAACAAACTGGGAGCCCTCATGGCGGATCTTCCCTTTACGGTATTTCAGAAGGACAAGGTTTCACCCTGAATTTCTTCCCAGGCTAGTCTCTGAATTTTACCTTAACCAGTGTATTCACTTACCCATCTCTTTTCCCAAACCCCACACTTCTCCCAAAGAGAAGAGACTTCATTCCCTTGACGTCCAGCATTCGCTGGCTTTTTACCTGCAAAGAACCAAAACCCATCAGAAAGTCACCAAGACACTCTATCATGATACCTGCGAGATCCCAAGGTCAAGCTATTGTGACGGGATTCCCGGGGTGCAGCCTGGGACTTGTGGGACCACTGTGCCCCCTGAACTCTCTCCAGCCAGGGCTGTCTCTCACAATGCCTTGCTAGTGACAAGCAGCAAATCCCTCCAGGAGCTGTTATCACTCAGCACAGCAGTATGTGGAGCCCCACACCCAGCTGGATTGCATGAATGCTCCCAGAGCCACTCATGAATCACACAGAGAAAGGCACCAGCCAAATCCCCCCAGCTCCCAGCACTGTACCCCAGGAATGTACCGTCTTGCGCTGCTCAAGACAAGCAATGCAAATTTATTAATTGGTTCACCACTTCATCAATGGAAAGTGGATATACACCAGCCTCTGTCAAACCTGAGCAGATTTGCCACACACTTCATACAACCTCACTGGTAAAGATAAACAGTTAAAACAAATTTATTGACTACAAAAGATAGATTTTAAGTGATAGGCAAAAAGTCAGAGTTAGTTACCAAAAGAAATGAAATATAAGAATGCAGTCTAAACTCTCAACCCTATTAGACGGGAAAACATCTAGATTAAGCAGTTTGTCTCACCCCACTGGATATTGCAGTCCTTAATATACAGGTTTGTTCCTGGGCCAATATCCTCTGTTGGAGTCTTGTCTTCTCAGTATCTTAGTTGCTTGCAGCATAGGTGGGGGCAGGAGAAGAGGCCAAACATATGGCCCCTCTGTCTGTTTTATACCCTCAGTCCATGTGCTTGGAAAACGGAAGTCCAGGCATGTTTGGGGACATTGCTGAGTCTCCAAGCAAGGTTGAGCGATTCCCCTGGTGTGGCCTCATGCAGGTGAGTCATTGAATTGTAGCTCTGTTGCTGGACAATGGTTGTTGATGGTTGTTTGACACCCACCCAGGCGTTGCTTACTTTCCTTGCTGTTGCCAATGGGGAGCTAATATCTGGCTGATTCCCCAACTTACAGCATGTGGTAGTGACAACCATACAACACAATTCTCATAAGTTCACATGCATTAATGATACACATATGGATAGAGAAATGACTTTTAGCAGATCATAGCCTTTCCCCTGATACCTTACAAGGCATGCTTTATATGTAAGATAGCGATTATATAAAAATGAGGACTATGGGGGTTAAAGCACACTCCCCCAAGGTGTGGAATGTCACAGCTATATCTTCTCAAAGGATTTCTAAATGGGTTTCTGGCTGCATTATCAAGTGCTACATGCTAGCTCACATTCCGCCTCCCGGAGGCATAGTAGCACACTCCCCGAGAGCACATGATAGCATCCCAGCAGGAAGTCTCAACACAGGACATATGCAGAGCAGCGACTTGGAGCTCCAGACACATATTTGCTATACATTGTGCACTAGTCCGGGCCTCTGCTGCAAATGTAGCAGTGGGATCTGCAGTAGTGCACACATCTTTGTTGCTGGCTTCCTTGCCTTCACCTCCAGCCTGAGCACTGCTTGCCAATCACCCATGCGTGGACTACATGTAGGGACCAGCTCTTGAAGAAATGGAGGTTGCTGACTGTAATGGGAAGTTCTTTGAGATGTGTGTTCCTTCTGTGTATTCCACGGCCCGCCCTCCGTCCCCTCTGGTTAAATTTGCAGAAAGAGGAACTGAGGGGGCATCGACCCACACTTCCTCTTGTACCCTTGCTCGGGAGCATAAGGAGATCTACTGTGCATGTGCAGGCCAGCTGACACGCCTTGTTAAAATCTGTGGACTCGGGCGCATGGCGCACATGCTTGCCCATGTGTGGAATACAGATAGGGACCACACATCTCAAAGAACTCCCAGTTACAGGAAGTATCCTTTATTTTTGTTCTTCTGGCTACACATCACTTGATCATAGAATCATAGAATATCAGGGTTGGAAGGGACCTCAGGAGGTCATCTAGTCCAACCCCCTGCTCAAAGCAGATAGAAAGGTCCAGGTTTTAAAATGGTGTCTTCGCTTCTCTGGATGCAAGCTTCTGCTATGGCAGAGGTTCCCAAACCTTTTGCTGAGACCCTCTTCAGAGATTCATGTCCCATGTGTTCCCCCTTGTGGGGAGGGGTGCGCTCTATAATGGGAGCAGACAAAGATGTGCAAAGAACGTCAGCTGGATACGTGGCCAGCTGTTCTCATCTTGGGCACCAGCCTTGGTGTTCTTTCCTGCTTTTAGATCCTCACTGGTTTCGTTCACTATCTGACACTAGTTCTGAGCACAGTTTGCCCTGGCCTCCCTGCAGTGGGCCAACTGCGATTAACCAGCTTGGGAGAGGGGGGAAGCTGTGTTGAGTTGTGTGTTCAAACACAGCTCTGTCTGTCGACCTTGCATCTCCTGAAGCTCCTGAACCACAGCTGCACACTTCTCCTTTTGTTTGTTTGACACTGGGTTAGATCTCAGAAGCAAATACATTTCTACCCACAAACTAAACAGTTTGAGATGGAACACAAACGCCGTAAGGCTTGTCTGCCCTAGGTAGCACCTAATACTAGTGCCCCCATCCCGTAATAGTTGTGGTGGTGACTCATTTGCCAGCAAACCCATGACAAAAGAAACCCTGTCTGTTCTGAAAAAGGGCATTTTATTTAGACTGAGTACTCACCATATTTGGCATCTGGAAGAAAACAGAATGTGTATTAATCTGTTCATCATGAACACTATAAGCCATGAAAGACTGGTGCTACATGACGGTTTCTTTGTCCTTCTCTCCTTCAGATGAATGGTAATGCTAGTGCTAAAGGTTTTATATCGGGCGGCATGTGAAACTGCGGTGTGGCTGAAGGATCTGTAGTGCTACTGTCTCTCTTGGGTTTGGAGTCCTGCCTTTACAACGAGACCAGATTTTGGAACTCTGAACTATTTGAAGTGGGAACACAGCTGAGTGTGTCTCTCCTGAGATACCCTTGAGAACTTAAGTGTACAGTGCAATCTGAAGGTCACTGATGACCAGATGTGACGTGAAACAATAGTCTTGCAGCAATCAGATGGCAGCATTCTTGGCTGGAGATGAAACACTGGGATTGAAATTCTATGGACCCTTTGATTACCTGCTGTGCACCCATTTAGACCTGTTGATGAATGTAAAAATGTTCTCAGTGCTGTTTCATTCAGATGTAACTGAAGAAAAGTCAGTGGAGACTTGCTGTTATGGAGTTTCATGGAGTTGTTTCCTTACAGGTGAGTGTTTGGGGTTGCATCAGTCAGATTTTTCAGTGGGGTTTGGCAGCGTGCAGGTAGCTATCATATCTCTTTAAAAGCAGACCGGTAGAGCAGGCCAGTGCGGTCTGACTCTTATTCACCACAGCAATCTATGGCACAAATGTTCCTCCGATAATTTGGTGGAGGGGTGGACTGGGGCAGCTTGTTAATGGAGATAGTTTCACATGGTATGAAGTCCAGTATCAAAATTAATGTCCCAGACAGTTAACTGCAGATACATTTTTTTAACTATGAGGTTGTAAATGTACGTGAACCTAATTCGCTCGCTGGTGGGTTTCACGTATCGAAGGTTGAGATGGAATAAGAGGACAGTCCAGCTCTGGGCTGGCATGTGCTAGGTTGTAGTTGACACATGATGCTTGGTCTGTAGCAGGTTGAGTTTAGGAGCAACTGAACTGTAGTTAACCAATCAGTTATGTGTTTTTAGTCCCTGACGTGCTGGTGGTGTCTCTCATTTGCACAAACCCACACACCGCCTGTACGTATCCTGCTTTCTGTGGCATTTGTAAGAGGAATAATTTGTAAACCTTCTTTAAATCTCAGCCAGATCTGTTACTTTGAATCCTCTGCTAAATTCATGATGGTGTAGAGCTAGGACATTATCCTAACCCTTCCCATTCAAACGACACTCACTGGTACAGGGCTGGGAAGATACCCCTGCCCCTCTCTGTTCCACCTGCTTTCTTGCAAGATGGATCCTCCATTCACTACTGCTCCCCATCAAACACCTAGTGCTGGCTGGACAGTCCATCCAAAAGGACTGGTTTGGTGGGATCAGAATGTGCCGCGTAAACAGGCTGATTCCACCAGCACTTGTGCTGGGAACCAGGCAGGCAGACTGGCCACCGGGGCTCCCTTGTTCTCCGCAGCTCACCTGGTGGGCTTCCCAGACAGTCAGCTCCTTATGCTCCTGCAGAGCAGGCCATCCCAGGGGGCGGGGTAGGCTGGCCACTAGGTGCTACTACCCCATCACAGAAGGGTACGGGAGCCGTCTTACATGGGCTAACATGGGGGAAAACGCCACCACAGGAGGCTTGATATGACTGATTCCTCTCCCTCCAAAGGACCCTGTCAGTCACCTTTTAAGGCAGACAACTCTTGCGCTTCTTACTGCTCCTCTCCTCCTCCTCCTCCAAGTGCAGATGTGTTGAGAAAAGCAACTGAAAAAGCGCCACGTATTGGTCAGACACATGTGCCCAGACTTCAGTTGCAAATGAGTGCTTTACCTCCGGGGGAGAGTAGCGGGGCGGAGACTCACCCAGTGGCGCCTCCTGCTGGTTTATCCGGGAATTAGCTCTTTTTACCAGCTCCAGAGTGCCCTCTGCCAGTGTCTCGCCGTCACTGGCCCCTATGTCCCTCCTGGACCCCGGTACCCTTTTATCTGGGGTGCTACCCGTGCAGGCAATACCCCACAGATCTGGTTCTCCTCTCCCCTAGGGAACCCCTGCCCTCTATCCCCACCTTACCTCAGCCTATGGGCTACTGCCAGTCACCATCTAGCCCCCTTTCACTGGGGCCGACTGCAGTCTGTATAAGCCAGTCATCATAGGCAAGGGAGGTTTTGCCCTGCTGCCTTTCCCTGCAACCCAGTACCTCCAGGGGCCTTGTACAAGGCCCTGCAGCCTGGGGAGTTGCCGGCCTGGAGCTCCCCAGCTCCTCTGGCCTCTTTCCCCAGCCCTGCTTCGCTCCAGTCCCCTTTAGCACTCAGGCAGCTAGGGAATGCTTGCTCCTGCCCACTGCCCTCTTATAAGGGCCAGCTGGGCCCTGATTGGGGCGTGCCACAGCTGAGGCTGCTAGGTCAATAGGCCTAGCTGATTGGCTCACCCAGCCACAGCCCTGTTTACCCAGGAGTGGGGCAGCGGTCCCACTACAGAGAGCGAGCTGGGTTCTCTTCCAGCTTGTGCATCACACACACGGGTCTAACTCTTCCGACTGCGGGTCTCTGGTGCTGACGATGGCTTACCAGGCAGAGCTTTCCTCTGGGTGTGCTGTCAGATAGGACGCTTTGCTACCCGGAGCAAAGTGCTGGCTCCTTTCCTGATGGGCCACGAGGGGGCGGTCTGGCCTGCGGGGGCTGCAATTGCCCTCTTACAGCTGAAAAGTCCTACACTGTGTGTGCTGGGCTCTGGCCATCTATTGCCAACGGGCTGAGGTAGAAAAAGGAAGTAGCAGTTTCTCACTAGGCCGGGATGCACAGCCCCTAGCGCAACGGAGTCCTAAGAGCTATCCTGGGAGGAGAGGGGCTGATTCACCCTGCCCTGCCTTTGGTGCAGCCACTTACCGCAATGCAGAGCAGGTGTGAAATGCCACCAGATTAGGAAAGTGGGGACAATCAGGCCTGCATGCTCCCTTTGTCACTGCTAAGAGAGGGCTGGCTGCTGCGCGAACCCATCTGCATTTTAACCCCAAACAAATGCATGGTGTCCTCCCAACACTTCGCTCAGCGAGAGCCTGCTCCTGTAAACGAGAAACCTGACTTGGTCATTGAAATCCCTGACAGAATTACTGCCTGGCTGGGAACTGGAGCTCCCTTGGGATCTGCAGGGAAAGGCACGGCCAGTTGTGTGTCCCTACTCAGCAAACGCACAGTGGTCTGAAAGCTGCCAGGCTGGGCTTGTCCTTAGGGAGCTGGGCTGGAAAAGTGCACACTCCCCGCTCTCGGGTACCTTTGGAACCAGATCTGTTGGTGTAGGCACACGTGGCAGGCGTGTCAGACTGACCAGCTGCTGTGGAGCACTCACACGTGCCGTGGCTGCTCCTCCACAGAGGGAGCCCCGTAGTGCAGTCATGTTGTGTAGTGAGCTGGTAACAGCCTGAAGAAGAGCATTCTACCAGGAAAGCATTCAGCCACAAACGTGAGCTCACAGCTTGGAGGAGCCTTTGGCTCCCTTGGCCAAGTGCCTTCAGCTTCTGCAGACTCTAAGGGCCTGCTTCCTGCTTGTGAGGGCTGTACCCCTGCGGTTCCTGAGGGAAACTCGCAGTAGTGTCCTGTGTGGGGCAAGGTGCAGAACTGCCTTCCTGAGGCAGCTGGCAGATGGCTCCAGCACTGCTGCTCATGCGTGGCACTTCCTGAAGCTGCAAGCAGCAGTAACATCACCGAGAATAGGGGCAGCCTCACTCCGCTGCTTGGCAAAGCTGTGAGTAGCATCAAAGACAGGCCTGCGAGCTGTGTTGGGGGAGCAGAGTGACCGTGGACTCCTCGCCTGGACTGTGAACTGCCAGGTCCCTTGGTGGGACAGGAGGAGAGAGAGAGCTCCTTCTCCCTTCCAACAAGCAGAGGAGTTATCTAAAACCCACCGAAGGCTGACCCCAAAGACCCCTGCACTGGTTCCAGGAACAAGACCATAGTGGGGTTGAGGGGACGCTTCCCCACAGCTGTGGGGAGTGATTGGCTTCCCACATGGATGTTTCCTGTGGAGAAGGATGTGTGAGTAAGAAAAAGGGGTGGGGGATAATAGGAGCCGGGGAATGAGGCCAGGAGCTGGGAATGAACAGAAGCTGGGAATGGGTGACTGGGGCTGGATCGCTTGATGATTTCCTGTTCTGTTCATTCCCTCTGGGGCACCTGGCATTGGCCGCTGTTGGAAGACTGGATACTCAGCTAGATGGACCTTTGGTCTAACCCAGTACAGCCGTTCTTTTGTTAGGACAGGGAACCACTCTGCGTAGTGCAGAGTCTGAGGGATTGGGAGCGTCGCCCAAACCAGAGTGCTCTGTCTCCCTTGTGCTAACAGTGGTGCTTTCCATGGTTTTGTTTTGGAGCATTTTAGGCTCATCCTGGCCTATCAAACAGAGATCACTTGGGTCGGTGACCCCTGAAATAACCGGAGACCAGAAAGAGCAGTTCAGCACTATTGAGATGCTGACTCTCTGTGAGAGCCGAGTGGGGGTTGTCTCCAGGAAGCTACTTAGAGAAGAAAAATGTAGGCTGACCTCAACCCTTTGTCTCTGATCAAATAGTCAGTGAGCCGTCTGGGCGCTGGAGACCACCTCGCTTCTGAGCACTAATGTAAAATGCACTGATAGCATGTGCGGGCAGGGGAGTGCTGGTCTTGTAGGCAGCTCCAGGCAGCTTGATTGAAGAGGTTTTTTTATAGTAGTAAAAATGATTTCTCTGTAGCATGTAATGTACTGATCCAGAAGGTAAAGCTGCTAGGCTACACCGCTCAAGCTGCTGTTTGAACACTTCTGTGCTGTGGAAGGTAACCAATAGGTTGTGATTTTCCACTGAAGTCAAAAAACCTCAGTTGCAAGAGCTTCCTGAGGTACTCCCGCAGAGACGCAGCCGAATCAGCACGCCATGGAACGCGGGAATGGCAGAGACCTCGGCACGCCACACTGACTTACTCCTCAAGTCTGTGCCCCCAAAATAAAAATTCTGCACACAATATTTTAAAATTCTGCAAAAATCTGCATATTTGTCAAAATAATACAATATAATCACACTATTTTCAATTCTTTGCTGAAAAGTATTTTGAAATAAATGACCAAAATAATTGAAAATGATGTGATTATATTGGCAAATAAAATATGCAGAATTTTAAAACTTGATTTTTTGGTGCAGAATTTTTAAATTTTGGTTTAGAATTCCCTCAAGAGTACCAGATTCTGTGTGGAGCAATCAGGTTGTGGGCAGCCCGGTGTGGGGGAGGGAATCTAGATGCACAGGGGCTTGGTTGGGGGTTCTGGGTGCAGGGGAGTCCAGGTGAAGGTAAAAAGCAACAGAGGGTCCTGGGGCACCTTTGAGACTAACAGAAGTATTGGGAGCATAAGCTTTCGTGGGTAAGAACCTCACTTCTTCAGATGCAAATAATGGAAATCTCCAGAGGCAGGTATAAATCAGTATGGAGATAACGAGGTTAGTTCAATCAGGGAGGGTGAGGTGCTCTGCTAGCAGTTGAGGTGTGAACACCAAGGGAGGAGAAACTGCTTCTGTAGTTGGATAGCCATTCACAGTCTTTGTTTAATCCTGATCTGTTGGATCGTCTACAGCCAAGCACTGAGGTACAATCGCATCTGCTCCAACCCCTCAGACAGAGACCAACACCTACAAGATCTTCACCAAGCATTCTCAAAACTACGATACCCACACAAGGAAATAAACAAATCAACAGAGCCAGACGTGTACCCAGAAGCCTCCTGTTACAAGACAGGCCCAGAAGAGAAACCAACAGAACTCCACTGGCCATCACCTACAGTCCTCAGCTTAAACCTCTCCAATGCATCATCAGTGATCTACAACTCATCCTGGACAATGATCCCTCACTTTCACAGACCTTGGGAGGCAGGCCAGTCCTCGCCCACAGACAACCTGCCAACCTTAAGCATATTCTCACCGCACCATAACAACTCTAACTCAGGAACCAACCCATGCAACAAACCTCGATGCCAACTCTGCCCACATATCTACACCAGCAACACCATCACAGGACCTAACCAGATCAACTACAACATCACCGGCTCATTCACCTGCACGTCCACCAATGTTATATATGCCATCATATGCCAGCAATGCCCCTCCGCTATGTACGTTGGCCAAACTGAACAGTCACTACGCAAGAGGATAAATGGACACAAGTCAGATATCAGGAATGGCAATATACAAAAACCTGTAGGAGAACACTTCAACCTCCCTGGCCACACAATAGCAGATGTAAAGGTAGCCATCTTACAGCAAAAAAACTTCAGGACCAGACTCCAAAGAGAAACTGCTGAGCTCCAGTTCATTTGCAAATTTGACACCATCAGATCAGGATTAAACAAAGACTGTGAATGGCTATCCAACTACAGAAACAGTTTCTCCTCCCATGGTGTTCACACCTCAACTGCTAGCAGAGCACCTCACCCTCCCTGATTGAACTAACCTCGTTATCTCCACACTGATATATACCTGCCTCTGGAGATTTCCATTACTTGCATCTGAAGAAGTGAGTGAGGTTCTTACCCACGAAAGCTTATGCTCCCAGTACTTCTGTTAGTCCGAAAGGTGCCACGGGACCCTCTGTTGCTTTTGACAGATTCAGACTAACACGGCTACCCCTCTGATACTTGACAGGTGAAGGTAGTTAGGGCTCAGCAGGGGGATCTGGCTGCTGGAGGAGTGGATCTTGGTGGGGTGGGGGTCAGAATGCAGCTGTGCAGCTGTTGGGACTGAGTGGTGTGGGGCTCCCGAAGCATGGGGTGAGTCTCTATAGGGTGGGGCTTTGGATGTGGGGGGCTCAGTGGTGGTGTTCTGGGTGTGGGGAAGTCTGGGTACTGGGGGCTCCTGATGCAGGGGTGAGGCTCAGCATGGTGGGAATTCTGTGGGAGGTTGCAAGGGGCTCCCAATGCAGGGGGGCCTCGTGGGGGGGTTCTGGGTGCAGGGGGGAGGGGGGAGGGATCCAGATGCACGGGGGTTGGGTGGACAGAGGGAGCAGCTCCCTGTACAGGGACCCCTCCCCCATGGCTGAGGAGCAATAGGGCCAGGAAATGGCGGGAGAATCACTGTACGGGTAGTTGCTCCCCTGTCTGCCCAATGCCCGTGCATCTGGACTCTTCCCCCCACCTCCTGCAGTGACCTGCCTCTCCCCTGGCTGCCCAATGCCCGTGCATCTGGACTCTTCCCCCCCACCTCCTGCAGTGACCTGCCTCTCCCCTGGCTGCCCAATGCCCGTGCATCTGGACTCTTCCCCCCNTGCAGTGACCTGCCTCTCCCCTGGCTGCCCAATGCCCGTGCATCTGGACTCTTCCCCCCACCTCCTGCAGTGACTTGCCTCTCCCCTGGCTGCTCCAGGCTCCCAAACAGATGTGCCTGCACTGCCAGGGAGGAGTGAGAGAGTGTCACGGAGTCCCCGGGCGATGCTCTGGAACTGCTCCCTACGAAGCCAGTCAGGACTCTGTGGAGCCTCCTCTCCCTCGGAGCAGACTGTCTCCAGGGCAAGAAGCTCACACGTCTTCGACCCTCCTGGGTCTGACCTCGGCGCATTCAGCATCCCCTTCCACACGGTGCACTTCCCACAGCGAGTCCGCACAGGCAGGGCTCCTGGGGCAGCCGGAGGGCCCTGCACCCCAACTCCGCAGTCAGCCGTGACTCTTAGCCAGCCGGGAAAACAGAAGGTTTATTAGTCGATAGGAACACAGCGTAGAACAGAACTTGTTAGCACAGAAGTCAGTGACTTTCATCCAAGTCCATCTTCGGGGGAGGGGAGCCCAGAGCCAGGGCTCTGGCCCTCCCCCAAGCCACCTGAGACTGACTCACTTCCAGCTGCCTGGCCCCTACCCTGCCTGTTGCTCCTCCTCCTCCGACCTTTGTCTCGCTTCCCTGGTCAAGAGTCATCTGGTCGCATCCCCCTCCTGGGTCTCCATGGCATCCGTGCAGGCAGCTGGAGCAGCCCCCGCAAAATTCACACACCCTTATTCCCATCACCTAGACATTGGTGCAATGCACAAGGAAACTGAGGCACACACAGCATTCATGCAAAACAGTAAGACTCACATACAACATAACAAGGGAAAATCCCCACTTCGTCGCAGTGAGCACTGGTAAAGCTTCTCTTTGCCTCCCCTCAGAAATTATTTTTCTGCAAGGAAGCAAAGAGAATCAGTGGGGGGCCATGTTTCTGTGTGTGCGCAGTGGTGCAGAATCCCCCCAGGAATACTGAGTGCCCCTGTGGCTGAGAGCTTGAGAAATGTTACAGAACCATAAGGCACACGTTAAAATGGGAAGGCCTTGCCTCCTTTTCAGGAATAGTTTGGTGTTTGCTCCCATGAACTGTGCCACAGCCGGTGCTGGTCAGGTTTGGATGAATACTGAATCATCAGCGCTCTGGAAGTCCCCTAATTAAACCTGAGCTTGAGCTGCGAAGACCTGTACATCCCCAAATCGGGAACACAGACGCTCACAGCTGGAGCTCTGGATTGGACCAATGTCTAGTCATGACCAGTTGAAGCCGTACAAGCTAGAGTCAGCGGGGAGTGTGTAGCTGGCTTCTTTTCTTTCTTAACTTGTTTACAGTTAAAATAATGTATAGTTAGCTAAAGATGCAGCTCTTCCTTCTTTACAATATCTGAACTATTTGAGTGATGTGATCGGCAATAGCTAGTGTGTATTAGGTGTTGGCAAAACCTTCCAGCATGAGAGGGTTGGGAATGCTCGTCTGGGCTAAGAACTCCCTAGCTCTGGTTTTGGGGAACCCTCCAAATCCTCTGGCTCAATAAAAAGCAGGTTCTTCCAGGAGCAGAATGGCTTGGGGACAGGGCTCTGCTGGCACCGCAGTCATGGTCTACTTAGCGCTATCAGAAAACCCACCCGTGAACTAAATTCACCTACAAAGGTTGGGGGAGTGGGAGGACACAGACGTTCAAAGGGGCGTAGAGACAAGGCCAGCCTTACAGGTGGCATGTTCTCCAGCTGTTGGAGCTCAGTGTCACTGCTTGGAGGGGGCAGGAGAGGCACAGAATGCCCACATGGATACAGGCTTTGTTTGTGCCCAGAGCTGGGGCTGGATAAATAGCAAGGATCTCCCCTCATTTCCCACATTTGGAAACATTCTCCTGTTCTCTTCACTGCCACTGATGTGTCTCTCTCTTTATTTTCCCCAGAGGAAGAAACTAGTGATTTGTTGCTGTGATAAGTGAGGAAAAGAAAACTCCAGACTGGAATCTCTTTCCCAGCTGGAGGACCGTTTCCTGATAACTCAGCGTGATCTATGGACACACTAACAAGAAGAGTTCAGCTGTTTTCAAGGAATAAATGCCGTGGCTTGGTAAAGCAGAACTGAGTAAATGTTTTACACCTGAACCTCAGAATTATGATCATCCTCCAAGGAAGAGCTGCTTGACAAACGAACAGTGTGAACGGCTTCTCAGGGATTCTGTTTGCTGTACACAAATAGCCATAATGTTGGGATTGATGGCAGTATTTAGAGCACTCCAGTTTGGTTCTATTTCATGTGGAAGCGGGATCACTCATCTGAAGTTCACTGCTGTTCAGTAACTAGTGTAGAACAATGTGGTTTATCTTTATTTTTGTAATGTGCAAAACCATTTAATTTTCTACACAGTTTAAAGCTTCTAGTATTAGTGACCACTGAGTGCAATATTCTGCTTGGAGCCCTGCCAAATAGCCCTTGGGTTCTTGGTTTGTTGTCGATATGTTCAAGTATCTATCACTGTTCTTTTGTCCCTCACACACAGTGTTAGCTCACCAAGTACGCTCCAGGCTATCACTGTTGAGCAGCTCACAGGAGCGGCTGCTTCTGGAGACGTTCTCCTCTCTCCACGGTGAGGATATGCTGCCTGATGTTCATCGTCCCTGTCTCTCTCCGCTTCCAAGAAACCCAAAAGAACCCCCCAGAACAAGGTGGTGGCAGCCAGAAGATGCTAGTTTGGGAATACCCTCACTGCCAAGTGCCATGCTTCAGCACAGCACAATGGCAAGGAGCAGGGGGACTAGGCATTCAATGAAAATAACCTGTTGCTAATCACAGGCCAAGCACCAGTGAGACTGGTGTCGCTGAGCTCAGAATGGAGACCAGGGAAAGGTGGGCAGGGAAACATACATTTTCAGCCTGCATGCACACCCCTCGCTGTCATACTATGCTTGGGAGTTAATGAACTGTCACAATCAAGTAGGGTTTTTAAACCACTCGGGTGTTATGTACGATGGGTCCTTGGCAGGAGGGCAGGGCACTCGCTATTTGAGAATATGTTCTGAGGGTGTAGAGCGCACTGGCTGTATCGGAGAAGAATTTACTTCAATTAGTAGGGAATTCAACTCCTTTTAAGTAGGAGGATAAATTCCCAGCAGCCAACATTCTCAACCAGAGAGCACCATATTGTGCTCACTAACCTGTTTCCAGTCTCCAGGTTGCTGGCTGATCTGTGTTCTACAGAAATAGCACAGTTCAGAAGGGCAAACCAATAAATCATTTGCCCTTGGGGCAACAATGGGAGGCAGATAGCACCATTATTCCTTGGGGGGTGACCAGTAGCATCTTATATTGCATTTCAAAGCAGAATCCCAAAGAGGTGGTTCAGTTAAATGAAGCTCAAATGCAGCTGCTTGCTTACTTTGTGTGTTGACAGAAAATGTGCATAACTATATGTACGTAATCAGTGAGAGCATGGAAAGGTGGGAACTCTGTCAGTGGATAGTACTTTACATGTCTTGTATAGTGAGAAATCTGGGGTATTCTTGCAGTACTGGATTGTTGCTGGACCACGTACGTCCCTGTTGTAACTGCATTTGACATCTCTGGAGTTCTTACCGAGAGGAGTTTGGCTCCATAGCTCCAGTTTCTGCTGACTGCTTAGCCTAAGGCCAGAGTTGGGCTGACTAGTCCCTTTTCAACGTGCATTGTTCTCTCCAGGTTCGGCCTTTGCTAAACGCTTTAGGACTCCGTTTTAAATCTGAATACAGCTGAGGTCTAAGAATGAATTGGGGTTAACCAGGCGTGTCTGTACTCAGTCTCTGAAGGCAGCTCGGGGTTTGTGTAACAGGAGATGGTTTCCCTTGGGCAGTCCCCCGTAAGGTGTTTGGTAACTATAAACCTTGAAAGTAAAGGCAGGTGCGTGTGTTCAGCTTCTCTGGGGGCAGTGAGCATGCTTGGTCCCTGCTATAGCGCTTCTGGTCAATGGGGGTCATACCAGGGTGAGTTATTTTTTGTTGTTGATACCTAAAGCTGCCAAAGCAGCAAAGCCTGTGCCCAGGTGTGACAGGCGCTGTGCTGGCAGGGTGCAGGAAATGTGTGAGACTGGCTGAAGAGACAAACAGTTGGAAATGCTCCTTCGCTGGGCAGGACCATTAACCCTCTGTGCAGGAAGCTCCTTTCTGTCTCATCGCCTGGGAGTTTTGCAGCCAGACTCCCCGGGAGCTCAGCTGTTGAGACCCCAGGCGGGATCCTGTTGGGACAGCATCACTGGAAGAACCGTGTCAGGCTCTTCAGGAAAAGGCCAAAGTTCTACTCCAGTAAGCACAAGAGAAACGATTCTGCCCAGGCAAGCCGCCCCCTGCCTCCCCCCCCCCACCAGGCCAGAAACTGCCCCCTGAGGCTGTTCTGTCTTCTACTTGTGCCCCTTGAGGTAGAAAAGCCATTTCCCAGGTTTGTGACAAGGCACTGCCCAAGTGTTTTTCCTTCCTAAAAGGTTCACTTGCCTATGTTGGACCTGTCCTTGTGATTTGCACTCTTGCAAGAACAGCAAGTGGTGTTGGTGTACAGCTGATGCCGCAGCTACAGTTATCCATTAATCTCCATAACTGGGTAGAAATTTACAAATTATCCTTGCCAAAAAGATTGACAATAAATCTGATCTTAACTTGAAACAAGGCATCTCTTCCCAGTCATTTAACTCAGTTCAGAATTTCCACCACTCCCCCCCTCCCCCCAAAATTGATTTCTGGCTTTGAAGACCCAGGGCCTAGTTATGTTTTTGAACTATGAACATAGAAGATTGATGCACACCCTGCATAACTGGGATTTGGTGCTGGAGCTGAGTACTAATTACTGTCGTAAAATACAAATTCAGACAGATCATATAACTGTAAACACTTGTTCTGTAACACCACGTGTGCCCCTCCAGAGCGCCCATAGTCCCTGTTCCCATATCGAAACACTAGAGAACATATAAACTCCACTTCTTTTTGTTGCTGTTTCTCCAAATGGCACTCACTCACAGTAAGTGTAGAGAGAGTGACTACACGTACAATGTCTGAAACCTGAGCTCTACTGAAGGAGACATCAGCACCGCAAAGGATGGGCGGGATAGATTAATCAGCGCTGAGGTGCTCAGGCAGAGGCGACTGGTAACTGCTGATTGTAGCAGGGCCCAATTTAAAGGTTCTGGTATCATGCAGCAGAGCTCAGGGCAGATACTCAAGAAACAAAGGAGTTTTGATTTCTAGAGCTACTTTTGATGTCCTAATTTGCAATACTACGTAATAGCAGATGGAGACATTTCTAAAACAGAGCTACACATGAAGCAGTTCTGGATTGTACTGGCATATTATCAGTTTGAAGCAGTTCTCAACCAGGGGTGCATGTACCCTTGGGGGTATGCAGATGTCTTCCAGGGGTTACATCAGCTCACCTAGATATTACTGACAGAACAAGGAGTAATGGTCTCAAGTTGCAGTGGGGGAGGTCTAGGTTGGATATTAGGAAAAACTATTTCACTAGGTGGCTGGTGAAGCACTGGAATGGGTTACCTAGGGAGGTGGTGGAATCTCCTTCCTTAGAGGTTTTTAAGGTCAGGCTTGACAAAGCCCTGGCTGGGATGATTTAGTTGGGGTTGGTCCTGCTTTGAGCAGGGGGTTGGGCTAAATGACCTCCTGAGGTCCCTTCCAACCCTGATAGTCTATGATTCTATTTATTTGCCTAGTTTTACGGCAGGCTATGTAAAAAGCACTAGCGAAGTCATAGATTCTAGGACTGGAAGGGACCTCGAGAGGTCATCGAGACCAGTCCCCTGCCCTCAGGGCAGGGCCAAATACTGTTTAGACCATCCCTGATAGACAACTGAAATTTCATACAGACAATGACTTGTTTATACTGCTCTATGTATAGAATCATAGAATATCAGAGTTGGAAGGGACCTCAAGAGGTCATCTAGTCCAACCCCCTGCTCAAAGCAGGACCAATTCCCAGCTAAATCATCCCAGCCAGGGCTTTGTCAAGCTGGGCCTTAAAAATATGTACTATATTGGTGTTTCTCAACCTGGGCGTGGTGGGATGGTTTGGGGGTTGCAAGTGCCGAGCTGGCATTAGGGGGTGGCAAGCAGGAGCCCCGCAAAGCTGAGAGACATGCTGAAGCCTGGGTCCTGCTGCCCATGGCTGAAAGGGGTTCAGTCGTCTGGAAAGATTGAGAGCCGCTGAGTTGAAGAACAGATATTTGCAGACAATCCTTTGGTATGATCTTTGAGCTCTTGTAATAATATCAGCCCCCAATAATTGTCAGGAATCTGTTCTAGTTTAACCATATCAAATTATTTTCCCTCTCCATTTGAATCCGTTTCTCTTGTGGGTTTACAAGGAGACCTTAGCTCTCTTGGGCGTCACAAGTACCAGAAATCTTTTGCTAACCCTCCTGGTGACTGTGATGTCTCCTCTGGCAGCTGACTCTTCAGGTATCTGTAGTATCACAGAATGCTGAATATAGGGCATCATTCGCAAACCTGGAAAAACAGATTTCATGGCAGGAGAATAGTGGTTTGAAAGAATGTTTGGAATGTAAATGGAGCACAGAAATCTGTTTTAATCTCCTGTGCCTAGGCCAATTAGTAGTGATGTTCAAGTCCCAGCATACCACAGACTCTTGCCCAAGGTCACACAGTCACTTACATCTCTAGGCCCAGTGGCATCTCCCTCGCTGGTATTGTAAGGCACTCAGAGACGGCAGCAGGCGGGGACACACCGATACCTTGGTATCTAGACAGATTACAGCTTGGGAGCCAATGATGCGTCACGTCAGGAGGGGAGGTGTATACGTCCCGTTGCTCCCAGCTCAGGGAAGAGCCTGTCCCATGCTCTGCACTTCCTGGCCTGGTTCTGCAGTGTCTGCAGCCTTCCCCTGACCCTGCAGCTCCAGTTCCTGGCAGTTTCATCCTTTAAAGAGGCAGCCAGGCCTCCAGCCCAGCGTGAAGTGGGGGTGGCACATCCTGCTTTTCTCCCACCAGCAGGAGATCAGGGGAGCTGTCAAATACAGGTCAGTTGCTCCTAGTTCGCTATCAGACTTTTACAAGGATTAATGTATAAACAGCAAAATTATGTAGGAGAAATGGGTAACTAAATGATACTGACCGACCTAGGGAGACATTTGTGCTGAGATCACGGACTTGGAAAGCAATGCTCAGGCAGTAATACAGAGGTGTCTGGTTCTAGAAACCTGTTCTTGCCACCTGTGGGCCCCTGGGATAGCCCTGTGTGCCTCTGATTCCCCAAACCCCGGTGCCCTGGTGTGATGACCTCTCTCGTAGTCTTTTAACCTTTGTTTCCCTCTTTGGAACGGAAGGAACAGTATTTCCGCTTCCTGTTTCTCACTCCCTCCGTTAGAGTCAATCCCAGGCACTAAATGGCTAGAAGAGCAATGGCATCAGCTATAAAAATCTGGGCAGGAAAAAGGTAACGTTTGGACAAACCACGAGCTCCAGGGGGCTAGAAAGGTATCTCCACTGGGCTTTGGGCATTTGGTAACCAGTCTGGGTCCAGATACCAGACTTGAAATTAGCCAACTAGATTAGATTAGTAAATTCTGTCCTGGTGCAGCCGGCGCTGAGGCAGAGCTCTGGTTAAAGCAGGAACACACCCGTATGGGAGAACATGCATGTTACGTACTCCTGGATAATACCAAAAACCTCCCTGTCACACAGACCGGATGCTCACCTTTGGAGGGGTCCTGCCCAATGGCAGCAAAGAGGGAGCTTCAGGTATCTGACTGAATTTGTAACAAAAATCGATTAATCCATTAAGATAATTCACATCAATTGATAATGCCCTGCCATGGCTTTTTGGAACTGCCACTTTGAACCCCTCGGGTTCCAGGCCTAAAGATGTTTTTCTCATGGTGGGAGAGATGTGGTTAAGGCACAGCAAGGGGTACACACATGCTGTCAGTTCCTAGGCAGCTGTTCTCTGTAAGTGGGAAGCAGGATGTAGATGGGGAACAGTGCACATCTCTTCTTGCTGTTAGTAGTGATCTGGGGCTGTTAGCAGGTAAGAGTGGGATTCCTTAGAGACCCTGCCCCTATGGGCCCCTCCCTGTCTTGATTTGCTTTCAGAGAGAGGTTTCTGTCTTGTCAAGGATGGGTCCTCACTATGCATAGTGGGAATTCCCCTCTAGGGATTTGATTTCCTTTGTGCTAAGGATTGACGAGTGACACGCAATGGGAGCGGACACCTGGCTACCATACAGGACCTTCAGGATGGAGGAAGACCAGCCCCAAAGAGATCTCTGGGGAAGGATGGACAGATGAACGTTCTTGCTGCCCAGAATCAGTGGCTGGTTTTGCCCCCTTTACTCTCCCCACGTCAGGAGTAAGAGTCTAAATGTTCTTCTGGCAAATGACAGAACAAGAAGCAGTGGTCTCAAGTTGCAGTGGGGGAGGTCCAGGTTGGATATTAGGAAACACTATTTCCCTAGGAGGGTGGTGAAACACTGGAATGCGTTACCTAGGGAGGTGGTGGAGTCTCCTTCCTTGGAGGTTTTTAAGGCCCGGCTTGACAAAGCCCTGGCTGGGATGATTTAGTTGGGAATTGGTCCTGCTTTGAGCAGGGGGTTGGACTAGATGACCTCTTGAGGTCCCTTCCAACCCTGATATTCTATGAGGCACAGCAAAGGGTGTGGGCAGGCAATCCTCATGACATCCCACACTGTCCTGCTGGGAGGGACCTGCAGCCAGAGGGTGCTTCCGTCTCCCTGCCCCCAGCCTCCTGGTAAACATGATTCCCAGACCAAGCTTTCTGCTGGCTCCACTTGGATTTATGAATAAAACATTTCCATGGTAACCGTGACACCTGGTGCAGTAATTTTCAACATCTCTGCAAAAATATTATCTTCCAGCTCTTCCAAGCAGCTGTTTGAGTCACCTGGGACATTTCATGTGTGTTTGTATGTTTTGCTTCCAGGTTCTGGATTGAGAGCCTATCCCAGGGGTAGGCAACCTATGGCATGTGTGCCGAAGGCGAGCTGATTTTCAGTGGCACTCACACTGCCCGGGTCCTGGCCACCGGTCCGGGGGGCTCTGCATTTTAATTGAATTTTAAATGAAGCTTATTGAACATTTTAAAAACCTTGTTTACTTTACATGCAACAATAGTTTAGTTCTATATTATAGACTTATAGAAAGAGACCTTCTAAAAACGTTAAAATGTATGACTGGCACGCAAAACCTTAAATCAGAGTGAATAAATGAAGACTCGGCACACCACTTCTGAAAGGTTGCTGACCCCTGGCCTATCCGTTCACTGAACAAGCACAGCCCAGGCAGTGGGCATTTGCCAGTCAACGTACATGCTGATTTGCTTCAACCTACTGTGGAGCTACCTGCCAAGGGCAGGTCAGTGCTCAGTCTAACTGGCTACTTCACCTCTGTGGAAGCCCTTCCAGCAGGAACTGGATGGAGACACGAACTCATTTCATAGGCCAGAAAGCAGACGTCAAATGTAAGAATGTCTGGTCACTACCAGGCCCAACGAGAGGGGGAGGAAGCCGGTAAAATTACCAGGGCCCAGCGGTCCAGAAGGGGGGCTGGGGCCTGGCTTCCCCGGCTCCCCCCCCCTTCTTGTCAGCCCTGTTTAGCCGGTCCGCCCTTGCTGGGGGGCCCAAAAAAATTCCAGGCCTGGCTTCCCCGCCCTCTCTTCGGCCTTGTTTAGCCAGTCCGCCCTTGCTGGGGGACTGAAAAATTTTTTCACTGGGGCCCGAATCCGCTCTCGGCTGCCCTGGTCACTACCAATCTATGTTGAAAGGCTTCAGCTAACATTGCAAGACTGCAGCTTGGCTTTGAGTGATACCGTGATGGGATGTTGCTGTGAAGACGTTTCACTCCCTTGAAAGTTCATGGCAGCTCCAAAGATGTGGTGCATCAAAAGAAGAACTTTTCTGCTGTGATTATACCAGACTTCAGCTAACTAGTCTGCTGGCCCTAGCCAGGTGTCATGCACTGATATGGCTTCAGAAGCTAGCTCAGGACTCGGGGGCCCCCATAGGTCCTGCCTGTTTTGCAAGGACAAATTGAAAATGTATGGGGCAACTCTTGCAGCAACGGTTCCTAATAGGATTATCTTACCCTTCACCACCCTCCATTGAGCACTGTTGTGAATGGACACTGTGGCTTAACCTTGAATTCAGTTTTCCCTACTAAACTCTCTGATTCCATTTAAAAAAAAAAAAAAAAAAAGTCTGCTCCTGCTAGCTGCAAATGGAGACATCTTTTCACGCGGTGAGTTATGCGCTTAGCTAAACAGTGCACTGCTCCACCCCGAGTAAGGTGACAAACCGGAGGGGACTAACGTTGCTTAGCTAAAGCCTCCAAAGGTGGAGAGAAGGCTGCTCCCCGTAAAGGCCCTTATCTGATCACATCTTACTGTTCGCTCACATCTCATGTGTTGGAAGGTCTTTGTCTGGTATCTCCTCCCACTCGTGGCTTCATGTTCCTCTCTCACGTCCTTTCCTTTCTATGCCACAATCTCTACCTCATTTCTTGCAAAGACACTTCTGAAGGGAAGCTATTTCCCTGCCAGATTTCAATTTCCTGATCCCAGCCATTGGCGTGCTAGAGCTGTTCAAAGAGAGGTTGGAGAAAACTTTTATTGTTAGCGTTAATCTCACCCCCCCAAATGGACAATCCAGTTTTCTCAAACTTGCGGGGAAGCTAATAGTTTTGGAAAGTTGTAAGTAGCTGAAAGCGATGGGTTGGGATCGACATGGGGATGTTACCTGTTCTGGAGTTGTCATTGCTGATGCTTCTGCTAGAACAGACACTTTGGCAAGTCTCTCTTTATACTGGAGGCTTTCTCTACCACTCTACCACAGTGATCATTACTGCCAATAACCTGGCCTTTTACATAGTGTCACACATCTGGACATTTCACCAGGCCAGTCCTCCTTGAGTCCGTCACTACTCGTACACATGCCTCCCAGCCACCGCATCTATTGTGCCTCGTTGTCTCAACACTCTTCTGGGTCCTCAACACTGCCCAGGGGCTAGGAAGCTCGGCAGAGTGGAACCAGTGTCTGGCTGTTGTCTTGAAGGACCAGCCTCCCAGAGGTCCCGTTCACTCTGAAATGTGATGTGCTCCCCAGAGACCCCACGTGTTCCCCAGAACAGTAAGTGAACTGGCTGGCCGACCTCTGCAAACACCTGTCCATCTCCTGTGCTGCCAGCCAGTGTCACTCGCTGAAATATTCCACAGCTCTTGGGTGGATCCCTCCCTCAGCTGGGGCTGGAGGTGCCTTGGTGGCTTCCTCTGCCAGCAGCAGTTCCAGAGATTGGAGCTGCGGTGAGGCCAGACCCTGGAATGGACAACTCCCAAGCTCATCGGGTGTGATGGAGCCAAGTCATGAGCCTGGTCTGTCAGCTTATGTGCCAGCTTCCCACAGTGCAGTAAAGGACCAGCAGCGTGTTCTTATCCGCCTGATTTCCACACCCTTCCGCCTGCAGGCTGTTTGTTCCCTGTGTCTCCAGTGCCACCTACTGAGTTAACAGGCACTAACAAACAGCAGGTTTTACTCACTAGCAGACCTGCTTTTAATTGTCTTTTGTGCTCCGAATCCTCCCCAAGAGCCAGGCAGTTCCCTTCCAAATCTGTGTCAGCTTGATAACAAAGATGCAGGCCCTGCTGTAGTGGGTCACTGTCATCCTCTGGGGCATCCAGGCTATGGCGGCTCTATGTATATAACTTTGGTTATGTTTGCAAAGGTGGTGGTGGGGGATCCCAGCTGACTTCCCAATCCAGCCCATTTACTCCTGAGGGCATTCTGCACTAACAAATAAAAAATTCTGCACCAAAAAAAATTAAAATTCTGTGCACATTTTAAAATTCTGCAATTTGTATTTGTCAAATAAATGTGGCAGCTCCAGAATGGCATTGGGGGGTACAGGCCACTGGCTGCACATAGGTGGGAGATCATTGGACAGCTCCTCCTCCTGGGACCCAGACTCACACAGTGCAAGGATTGGGCCTGCCCCAGAAACACCCCAGGGCCCTGCCCCTCCAGGCCAGGTGCACCAGTGTGCGGCAGGCTCAGCGAGGCAGGATCCAAGTGTGGAGGGGCTTAGTGTGAGGGAATCCAGGTGTGGGTTCAGAGAGTTCTGTGTGGGGCAATCTGGGTGCGGGCGGCTCAGTGGGGGATCAAGATGCACAGGGGCTTGTTGGGGGATTCTGGGTGCAATGGTAATGGGACTCTGCAGGGGGGATCCAGGTGAAGGTGGTTGGGGCTCAGCAGGGTGTTGGTGTGGAGGAGATAGAGCTCTGCAGGGGGGTCTGGGTGTGGGGGACTCAGTGCGGGGTCCAGATGCTGGGGGGAGTGGGACTCAATGGGGTGGGGATCCAAGTACAACTGGTTGTGGCTCGGTGGAGTAGGGATCCGGATGTGGGTGGCTCGTCCCTGTGATCCAGGTGCAGGGGGAGTGGGCTCATCGTGGGGTTCTGAGTGCAGGGGGGTGAGGCTTGGTGGGAGGGTCTGTGTATGAGGGGGTCTGGATGCACAGGGGTTGGGAAGATAGGGGAGCAGCTCCCTGTACAGGTACAGGTATCCCTCCCCCTGCAGCAGAGGAATGATGGGTGCAGGAAGCAGGAGAGGGATTGCAGAGCTTCCTGCAGCTGGGGAAGAAATCTGGGGGTGGGTCTGACCCCGCTCCGGGTGCCGTGAAGGGGAAGAGGAAGAGGAAGTCACATCTTCCCCAGACTGGCTCGCCCAACCGTTATTTACCTCTCTGCTTGCTGCCCTGGGCAACCAAAACATACTGCTGGGAAGGGTCGCATGATCACTCTTGTGGCTTCCCTTTGCTTCCCTGTCAGAAAGTCATTTTTCTGCAGGGAATAAAAGAAACCTGTGGCGGACATAAATTCTGCACATGCGCAGTGGCTGGCCACAATAGTACCTATTGTACTAACTCTTCCTGGAAGCTGCAAAGGTATGGCTTGCTGTGGGGCGGTCTGCCTGGCCTGCAGCCCCAGTTGTGAGGCACAGCTGCCACCATGAATCCACTAGGAGTCCTGGTCCAGCTTGGCCAGCTCCCTCCCCCACCCAGGGATGGCACACACCCCGCCCTATGCTTCGGAGGGGGTTCACTCTGTTGGCATCACTCCTTCCTGTGCTGCCATAAACTTCCCTGGCCTGGCAGGACGCGGCAGAGCACAGACCCTGCTGTGTCTGACCCAGACCAGGGTGCTACCCACACATTGGTGACACTGCAGCCCTACAGTGAAGAGGGAGGGGAGAGCTGCACTCCCTATGACAGGCACGGGGAAGACAAGCCCACCTCCTCATCCCTTGCTCTGGGATGGTCTGGAAAAGAAGCAGTGAACCCCCCTCCGCTGGCCAGCCAGTCCCAGAAGCGGCGCTTGCAGGCTGGTGTGCATGCCCACCTTGTGTCCAGAACCCAGCCAGAGCCGCCAATGGTTCCTCCACACTGTACCTGTGGCTGGCACTGGCATGCGCCTGGTGGAGCTGCTCCACAAGGGGGTTCTCAGCCCTTCCCTAGCACTAGTGTGGGAAGGGGCATTAAGCAGCAGCTGCGAGTGATTTCCTGAGAAGTGTCTCCGTCTCTGTCTGCTGCAGGGCACTTCCCACACTCACATCACAATGCCTGCCAACAGCCCAGCTAGCCTGGGTCTCAGCAGTGTGACAAAAGCAGTCACGCCCTTCCCCCAGTGACAGCCCATCAGTGCACACTATCTGTCTCAGGCTGTAGCGATGCCATCTCCTGACCACTGTACTAGACTCCCATGCCCTTTAGTGTTCCCCTCTCATCTCTACTAAGGTTCCCGAATCTCGGCCAGTTCACCTCCCCATGGACAACCATCACTCTTCCCTCAGTACCAGCATGCGGCCAGCCAGTCCCCCATTGCTCCAGACCAGTCACACAGGGAAACACAGCGACCCAAGAAAAGGGACAGTAAAACTGTCCCTAGCTCTGTGGGGTTTCTCTCCCCCTCCAGCCAGCCAGGATGTTCTCCTTTTCATCCCTCCCCACTTCGCAAAGGGCAGCCCCTCCACTCCCCAGGATCCCCTCCCTGACAATTCGCTCCACCAACCTGCACCCAAAGAGCGGGGGAGGATTTTGTCTCGAGCTGTTGCCAGCTCCTGGTGGGTGGGGGGGCTCCCGGGACCTGTCTGCCCCATGGGGCTGCTCCTCTTAGTTCTCACACCTGCAGTGCTGAGGCCCACCCTGACAGAGGGGCTGAGCACCCACATGACGTGAGCCCAGCTCATCATTACCATGGAGCCCCGTGAGATCATAAGCTATTGCATTGTTACCAACAGGCTTCAGGGTCCTTTCTCTACTGCACCCCTCAGGGCATGGCTGGGGCTGCCCACGGCAGTGATGCAGGAGAGATGGGACTCTAGAGGAGAAGAGATGAATGACCCAGTTGCTGTCCCCTTTGGAGAGAGTCCCTAGGGAGAGGGCAGCAGGAAGGGGGCAAAACTCCCATCTCCCCCATACCAATCCCAGGAGTAGCAGGACAAGGTGGTTTGTCAATCCAGATGTGCTGCCTGCTGGGCGTGAGCGAGGTGAGAGCTGAGCCCAGACTGGGAGCGAGGAATGCCTGTGTTCTCCTGCTCTGGCTCTAGGCAAGCGCCTCCAGCAGGCTTGCCACCCCCTTGGGCTCCCTTTGTGTATGTGCCGGAACGCTGGGAAGTGCTAAGTGCAGTGAATGGCTCGGTGCCCGGCCAGCTCCATCCTGTGCCGCCCTCACATTCTTTGCCTTTGTTGCTGCACAGTGGGCAGGCAGCCAGCTGGGGTGAGGAGCCTAAAGCAGCACAAGGGGAGCAGCTGCCTCTCCCTGCTCTTCCCAGAACTCTTTGGCATGGGTGGCGAGCCTTGGACATTTCCAAGACTCCTGACCAGGTCAGCTGCTGCCTCCCAGAGCAGTGTGACGTGCTCGCTCACATGACAACATGCCCCAGTTTGTTGTGGGCCATTACACAGGGGAGATCTGGTAACATTTCTTCTAGTCACAATGTTCTCTTTAGGGTCCCTATGTGGTGCAATGCAGAGGGACAGGATACAGCACTTCCAGGGTCTCTGACAAACATGATCTCCAAGTGCAAGCTTGCCAACCTGTGAAACTACATCTACTCCATGTCTCCCTGGGATACTGAAAGAAAATGGGAATGAAGCCATCAGCCCTTCGGAAACTCCAACCAGTAAAGGAGACTGCAACACATCTCCTTGTCAGCACAGGTTTCAGCGATCATCTGACCTATCCTCTGCTTCCACACTGGCTCCCCATAGAATAGTGAGGCAAACTGAAAATCTTGGTCACTATCTTCAAGCTGTTCCATGGCGTATCTAAAAGAGTCTAAAGGTGCGGGATGCAGGCTGGAGTTGACAGCTCTGCTGCTCAGGCACCATGCTACTCTTCAGTATGGTGATACTGCCAGAGACAGAGCTTTCTCAGGTGCCAGTCTGAGATGGTGGAATGAACTCCTCCAGGTGATAAGAACCTTCACAAACCTCCTCACTTTCCACTCCAAGTACCAGGTGCATGGTGCCACCCTGTCTTCTCTAATGCAAACAGAGCAGAGTGACCCCTGGTTCTTGTGTTATGTGAAAAGAGGTAAATGACACTTCCTTATTCACTTTCTCCACACCAGTCAAGATTCTATAGACCGCTATCCCCCCTTAGTCATCTCCTGTCTGAGCTGAACTGTCACAGTCTTCTTAATCTCTCTTCATACGGAAGCTGTTCCATACCCCTCATCCAAGTCTAATGTGTCTTATTTGAGATGAGGTCACCAGAACTGCACACTGTATTCAAGATGTGGGGGTACCAGGGATTTATACAGTGGCTTTATGATATTTTCTGTCTTATTATCTATCCCAGCTTAGCACAGGGAACAGGGGCAAGGGAATAAGTGTGTCCCCAGCAGCCCTGTATGTGCGTTTGCCGTGTGGAGCTGTGTAGGGGCTCAGCCCTCCTGCTTCCACCCGCCCTCTCTATGGACAGTAGGGGACGGTGCTGTTCGACCACCCCTGCAGGGGGGCGGAGGGGCACGGTTCCCTTTTCCCCTGGAGGGCTGGAAGCAACAGACTCCCCCTTCCCTGCTCTGTCCCTAGAGGAGGAGGGACAGTTCTCCCTGCAGGAAGGAGGAGGCTGGTAGGAGACTGCCCATGGGACAATTCCTCTCTGCCATCTGGTGCGTCCCCATCCTGGTGTGACAGGCCTGGAGCCCCATGGACTCCCAGCTGGCACCAGCGCCCCCGGTGGCCTCACTGATTGCTCGTTAGAGCAGCCTGTGAGAGGCAGGAAGGGCCAAGCTCCCACCAAACCCAGGGGAGGTAGTGGAGTGGAGCCCTTGGGGCACTGCCCTCCCCAGTGATGAAATTACAGGTGGTTGAGTGCTCTGAGCATGGAGGCCTGTTTCTCTCTGTGAGACCCCTTTTGTCACCACACAGTGGATGAGCTGGGCTTTGCCGTGGAGCGTCTGCTTCATGCTGTATCTCAGCCAGCCCTTCTCCATCACCAGCACTGTCTGAGCCGCGACTGGGCCTGACACTCGTCGCCGGGGCCAGCCCTGAGCCATCCCAATCACAAGTCAGGCCCGCAAATCCCAGGGGTTTTAACAATACCAACTGTGGGGTGTGTCTCCTGGCTGCCTGGGGCTGCAGCCAGCAGGGGTCTTGGCGTCAAGCTTTTCTTCACAATCACAAGGGCTAGAACCTTTTTTTGGAAGCTGAAATCTGGAATTAAAAAAATAAATTAAATTAAATTATGGAGATATACCTATCTCATAGAACTGGAAGGGACTCTAAAAGGTCATCAAGTCCAGCCCCCTGCCTTCACTAGCAGGACCAAGTACTGATTTTGCCCCAGATCCCTAAGTGGCCCCTTCAAGGATTGAACTCACAACCCTGGGTTTAGCAGGCCAATGCGTAAACTAAATTCTTATGTGTAATCCCATGGCTCCAGGAGCTGGGCCTTTAAGAAAAACACCAACTATTGCAAGACTTACAATAAGCTCAGGAGAGTTGGCCACAGTGGAGTGCATAGTTTAGTCTGCCTCTTACAGCGAGGGCTCTGTCTGAGTGGCAGTGGGAGCGTGACTACCATTTTCGGTTAGTGGCTGCCTGTGAGCCCAGCTGTCTGTTCATCCAGCCTAGGGGAGTCAATGTATCTGTGAATTCTTTTTTCTCCTGAAGCAGTTCCAGGTAGAGCGTATTGCACTTGTCCCACATTGCGGCCAGCTGAGTTATTCTTGTGCTGCTAATACAGCGGGATTGGCTCTTGTTCCTGCAGTGAAGGCGAATTATCGTGGGTACCTGATCCCTTTGTCAGTAGCTCGGCTTTGCTATCAGTGCTCTCCTTTGGCTTGGCAGGTGCAGTAACAAAATGCATCCCTCATTTGCCAGTTCTGACATGACCTTAATGATCATGTAGGCTGAAAATGCCCTAGAATGGATTAAACATAGGGCAGGCTGAGTATAGTTATTTCTGGGATATGCCCTTTTCAGTCTGGTCGTCACATGCGGGCAGTCACCAAACTCAGCATTGCTAAAAGTCTTCCTGTGTCTAGTGAAGCAGCGTGGCCTCCCTCCAGCACAGAGGGGTTAACCCCCCTGGGGGGTTCAGCTCACCCTACTCCCTCGCAGGAAGTGCTGTGCAAGGAAGGCAGTGGAAGGGCAAGGCCCTGCCACTCAGTTGGGGCTGGACCAGAGAAGGCGGCAGACCTCCATTCCAGGAAGCTGAGCCCTCAGCTGAGCCCGCAACCAGCAGCAGGGAGGAAAGGTGACCTACTGCTCCAGGAGCTGGACAACCCCGGAGAGAAACAAGCGGAAGGGTTGCCTGGCTGTGAGGCTGAGAGCCAGGTCCCAGCGGGGATGGAGCAGCACCTGCCGGAGCTGGTAGGAAGTAGCCCAGGGAAACAAGGCTTGGGTCCGGTGGTGCTGCCAGGATGCAAGGCAGCAATCACACTAGGTGAACACCCGTCCCTAATTAGGTGGAACAGTCCCAGAATGTACATTTCAAGTCCCAGTCCCAGGTTGAATGACTCTGGGACAACATTTGTCCCGGATTCCCTGTGGCACTGATCCATGTCTGCCTGAGGCTCAAAGGCAGCACCAGCCTCTTCCGGGGGGGCAGGCTGAGGTGGGCCTTAGCCCCACCCTTGCCACAAGGCCCCGCCTCCTGCTCCTCTTCCCCCCCAAGGCCCCGCCCTCGGCAGATGGAGGGTCCAGGGCTTCCCACAATGGTCCGGCTCCCTGGGCAACTCTTACCACTGCCCAGCTCCGGCTTCTGGTCTGTCCAAGGGGCAGGGCCTCATGGGGAGAGGAGGAGCAAGAATGGGGCCAAGAGGGGGTGGGGCTCCTGCATGTGTCCTATTTTTGCATTTTGAAAAGATGGTTCCCCTAGCAGGGGATGCATGTGCTTGGGGCGGCACCTGGAGGGGGGCGGTGCTCACCCGGGGAGAGCGGGGCCCCGGCCTGGCTCACCGCCCTCCCCCTGGCGCTCCGGCTGGCCGGGAAGAGCGGGGCCGCCCTCCTCCCGGCGCTCTGGCTGGCCGGGGGGCGGGGGAGGGGCAGCGGGAGGCTTTTTTGCCTGGGGCTGCAAAAAAGCCAGAGCCGGCCCTGCCCCCAGACTGCATGTTTTCCCACTCACCCTGTGATAGGGCCACACACCACTTCTAGGGCCCCAGGCTGGGACCTGGTGGAGCAGGGTGGATCCAGGTCCACCTACCTCCAGCCCCATACGCAGGTCTGGGTGTGCTCTAACCTTTAGGCCAGTGTCTGGAAATGCTACCTGTTTGTTTGTTCAGCCCTCATCTTAGGAAGCCTGAGCCATCAACTCTTATTGGCTGCTCCAGCCAGGAGGCCGGAGCCCATGAACGTTTAAGTGCTCAGCCCTCACCCTAGGAGGCCAACGATATAGACTGTCCGTTAACATGCTGAATCTGCATGCGGTAGCTTGAACTGTCATTTGTGGGCTGCCAACCACTTCATCTGGCGGGTGTCCCGAACCCCCATGCCACCACAGGGGGCGCCCTGGCCCGGAGACACAGCAAGCTTATATTGTGTTAGTCTTCTCCCTTGTTAGACTGAGCATCTTCCACATGGATTCTAGGCAGCTTTAATGCCTACTGGGGGTTTGCTCACCCTAAGCTGTGGTCACTCTTTTCCCTCCCACAGGAGGTGCCATCACTGATTTTTATCCCAGATGTCACCAGTTTCCAAGAGTTTTGTCCAGAAAAGGTAAGGTGGTTTCTATTGATGTCAGTGGGAAGAGGGGTTGGCTTCAGGCATTTATCTGTAGCATTAGCACCCAATACTGCAAAGTGTGGCTGTGACCATGGTCACTGGAGGGGGCACGCTGAGAATGCGCAATCAGGGCAAACTGAAAAGAAAAGGGTAGACGCTTCCCAAAACTGGTGGTTTAGTCCAATAATTAGAGCCACCAAGTCAGTAACAAAACAACTTCTGCAATACCTTCCTGGTTACCAAGAAGCTAAAATACAGTTCCCCTTAAGCAATCCATCCTTTGGCTCCCAACCAGACAACCAAGTTTAATATGGTGAGGATTACATAAAATCTTATTCACTAATATAAAGTTCTACCAATCCCAAGAGATTGGGTGCATTACCCACCACCAGGTCAATGTATATTTCAGATCTTACCCAAATACACACTTACAGCCAAGTCTTATGAACTAAACTAAGATTTATTAAAAAAGAAAAGAGTTACTATGGTTAAAAGATCATTATACATACAGATATGAATAAAGTTCTTAGGTCAGTTTCATAGTAGAAATGGTGAGCTGCTGATTTGTAAAAGTCCTTCCAGAAACAATTCATTCGGTTATAGTTCAATAGGCCAGTGGTTCTCAACCTTTCCAGACTACTGTACCCCTTTCAGAAGTCTGATTTCGCTTGCGTACCCCAAGGTTCACCTCACTTAAATATGTCATGGAAAAAGTCACCCACGCATCATTTTGATCAGAGACTCAAGCCTGAGGCCCGTTTATTGCAATACATACCAACGCGTTGGGGGTAGCAGTTAGAAACCACTCCCCCGATTGGCGTACACTTTGTCTTTTTAAAGCCGAAAACTGCAAACATATTACACGTTACACGTCATTTATTAGAATAGGGGAGTTAGGGTCTTTCCATTCTTTCCCGGCATCCCTGTTGCAATCTTCCCAGAATAGGGTGCAAATTGAGTGGAGGGCGTCTTGGTGATTTCCGATACTGGCATTATCTTGCCTTATTTGGGGTGCCGATTACTTACATGTTCCAGGCAGGGTACGATTACACAATTGGGGTACATGCAATACATTCACAAGCTAGTTACTGGATGCTTATTACTTCACACAAGCGGTTATTATATTTCACCAGCCATAAACACACACGCTATTATTGCAGTCGCCGGGACTTTTCATCCTCCCCCTCCCCGGACCACCCTCCTCTGGTCATAACCCTTGACTGTCCCTGTCAGGAAGCACAACACTTAGCTTGGTTCAGGCCAGTGGCCTGCAGCGTGGGCCTATGTTGATTTAAGGCTTAAACTAATAGGGCTGGCTAGATTTTTTCCACAAATACTACTTGCCTACAAAATCAGACATAAAAATACAAAAGTGTCACAGCACACCGTTACTGAAAAATTGCTTCTTTTCTCATTTTTACCATATAATTATAAAATAAATCAATTGGAATATAAATACTGTACTTAAATTTCAGAGTATGGTATATAGAGCAGTATAAACAACTCATTGTCTGTATGAAATTTTCATTTGTTCTGACTTCGCTATTGCTTTTTAATGTAGCCTGTTGTAAAAATAGGCAACTATGTAGATGAATTGATGTACCCCCTGGAAGACCTGTGTACGCCCAGAGTAGGTGTAACCCTGGTTCAGAACCACTGCAAGTGCTCAAACTCTTCCATGAGAATTAGCGGGATAATCTCTAGGTGGACTGGAGATCTCAGTCTTGCAACTTAAACTGCCACGACAAAGTTCAAGCAGATCTGAGATGGTAAAGATCAAGCCCTAGAGTTCTTTTACAGTTCTCTAGCAGGCTGTGATAGCCTCTTGACAGCAAAACACCACAGCAGGTATCTCTTGGATGAAGAGTAAGTAATATACATTGTTGCTTTGAAGTAAATCTCTATTTCCTAGGCACACATCGGTAACTAGCTGCATTCATTAGCATAAGGTAATTAACCATTCAAGCAGTTCATAAACAGTTTACAATGATATTATTACACCCAAGTTTCATTTAAAGTTAACATTCCTTTTTGATCTCTGAATCAATAGAATATAGTAACAGACATTACAGATAGGAACTGAAGTTTAGCATCTACAAGCTAATTGGATCACATTGTTAATCGTCTAACAAGATATAGGTAAACACAGACAAATACAATTGGTCCCTATTCTTAATGCTCTAACAATACAGGTTTATTTAACGTGGCTTTGATTAACTATCCACAAGGAATAGCCCTAATTACCATTTCAATAGTTTTCCATGTTCTTAAAGGTTGATTTATGGGTCATTTAGCCTGCTGGTTGCTTAAGCATTGCTGGCTCAGTGTCACAATGGTTCACCTGCCATGAATGTGCCTTAGCCCCGAGAATGATTCCTGGAGCTGCTGGAGCTCAGCATCTTTGAACATCAGCTCACTCTTACTTAGCAGTCTAAGGCCACATCTACATGTTCAGCGTTGCAATGGCACAGCTGTACCGATGGAGCTGCACTGCTGGAGCGCATCTGGTAAAGATGCTCTATGCTGACAGGATAAAAGAACACCTCCATGAGCAGTAGACGCTATGTCAGCGGGAGAAGATCTCCTGCCGACATAGCGCTGTGCACACCAGCACTTATGTCGGTGTAACTTTTGTCACTCGGGGGGTGGAATATTCACACCCTTGAGTGACATAAATTCTGCCGACGTAGGCTGTAGTGTAGACATAGACAAATAAATCCAGATTTAGGCTAACTTTAGACACCCAAGTGTGGAAGTGGCAATGGGAAGCGTTTGTAGGTATGTGTGCCCGGTGACAGGTTCATGGGTGGAGATGGAGCAATGCTTCTTGCATTCTCTGGCTTTCTGGGCAGGGCTAGCAGACTCTCACTAAAGTGTAACCATGTTTTCCTAAGAAAAGGGATTAGAATAGTCACATTTCCTTCTGTCCATCCCTTTCTCCCTGCCCATCTTCATACTCCTCAGCCAAATTGCTTTCATTTTCTTTGAGCACCTTGCATCAGAAAGGAATGATAAATGTGTTGATTGGAGAAAACTCACTTGACATTATGGACCTGATCCAAAGCCCATGGAAATGAATGAAAAGTCTCCTATAGACTTCCATAGGCTTGGATCAGGCCCTACAAGAGGGACTTATGGGACAAACTGATAGCAGTTGTCTCTGGGATGGGATAACTCCAATGGAAACCTGCCATTTTACTTACTCATTACATAAATCTATGCAGTAGAAATAGGCATGTGTCTTAGATGGACCATTAATACAGGGAAATCCAATGGCCTGTGCTATGCAGGAGGTCACACTAGATGATCATAGTGGTCCCTTCTGGCCTTAAAAATCTTGACCATTACAAGCTCTCTGCTGCTCATGGAAGGTCACCAGACCTGCTCTGGGGTCATCCTTCAGGCCCATCCTAGCTAAGGTAAGGGACCTCAATGAGCAGCCTAGCTCTGGACCTGGTGGGTACCCTGCTGGCGCAAACCTTGGCCCAGGGATGCCCACCAGCCCTCACATAGCTCCATCAGCTACTGTGTGACCTGCCTGATGGCACTGGGGAAATATCTGGTACCCCATCCCCCTAGCTCTGCTCCCATTTCCAGGACACTGAAGAGAGTCACTGACTCCCACAGCTACTCCTTGCAAGCCCTACAGTGCAGGCAGGCAGCAGCCATTGTCCCTTTGTAGAAAAGGGTGTTAATTTACACTTTTCTTCCTTCTGGGATGAGGTATGGACATCCTCAAAACTGGTTTGGTTGGAGCTTTGGGTGGCTGCTTATTTTATCTTAACCAGTTTGCCAAGAACAGGAGTACTTGTGGCACCTTAGAGACTAACGAATTTATTTGAGCATAAGCTTTCATGGACTACAGCCCACTTCTTCGGATGTAGCTCACGAAAGCTTATGCTCAAATAAATTTGTTAGTCTCTAAGGTGCCACAAGTACTCCTGTTCTTTTTGCGGATACAGACTAACACGGCTGCTACTCTGAAACCTGTCATTATTCTGCTAGGTGAATAGTTGGCCTGATTATGCTCTCCCGTGCACTGTGAAGCCAATGGACTTGTGTAACGCTCAGTCGTCAGGATCGATCCGGGGACCCTCTGGAGCTTAGTGCATGAGCGTCTACAGCATGAGCTAAAATCCAACTGGCTGGTAGCTAAGGCGGTAGAGCAGATTCATTTTCTCTCTCTCTCTACGTGGTCTCGGTGCCACTCGATGGGACAGAACACCACCCCCAGGAGGTTTGTGGGTTACACTTGCACCAAGAGTGCTTTGCCCAGAACCCTTCATTCCAAACCGCTCACTGGGGCCAAATCCAGCCTGTGGGTGAGTCACTGCAAATCCAGTGTCCTGAGGCAGAGCTGCGCCCACTTACTCCCTTTGGCCAGCACCCATTGCTAGGGGAAGGTTCCTCCTTCTAGTACCAGAGGCTGCTCTTTGTTTTACAGACGATGAGCAATCTGTTCACCTCCTGGTTCTGAGCTCCAGCTATTGTTTCCCTTGTTGCACAATAGTGTCTAGTATGATTTCCTGTTCACCTTCCACGAGCCACAGCAGATACTTTTGGCAGGACAGTTGTTTGAGAAAGTTATAGATGGAAACAGCCCCCCACATCCTACACACCCACCGGCTGTTTGGCCTGAGCCTGGTAGCCTAAAAATAACCCCTGACTCTTGGGGAGCTAAAGCGTAATTAAGAGCTGGAGACTGTGGCGATTGTTTCCATTCCCAAAGCTTTTCTGGCTGAAATGTGCTTGGCAAGTTTTCATGTATTTGTTTTGCAAAGGAGTAGGACAGCCACGGCTTCCATGACAACCACAACAACCATGGCTGGGCCGCAGCCATTCAAGGCTGCAGTGGTGAGTGCCAGGGGAGCAGGTGGCTGGGCTCCTGGGCACTCTCCTGGGCTGTCCCAGCTGAACAGGGGATGCCAATATCCTCAGGAGCTGAAGGACATGTTGGGTTTGGGGTTGACACATCCATCAAGTGGCTACCAGAAGGAGGACAGGGCACACACTCGCCGCTACCTTGCAAAGTCAATTCCTACCTGCAGCGGTAAGGCAGCTAGGGCTTGTTTAAGGTGGTCTGAGTTGACACTAAAGAATGGTAAATTTCTGGGGAAGCTTCCTGCAGTGAGAGTTGAGGCTGTGGAACAGTCTCCCAAAGGCAGGAAGGGAAGCCCCATTGCTTGGGACATTTTGAAATGAGACTGAAGAAAGCCAGAGAAAATGCATTGTGGATGCTGATCCTATTGGCCTTTGGAGGATATGAGGTCTCTTCAGCTGTGCTTTCTGCTTCAGGCTGAGGGTAAAATGTGCAGAAATTTTACATTTTAAGGCTCATAGTGCTTACCTGAGCTTAGAGACCTCAGTGTATCGGACACATGTGGGAACAACGGGCTAGCGCAAAAGTAGGGCGGAGACATTCAGCCACATCCAGCCCAAGAGCAATCAGGCTGTGTCATGGCACCTCTGTAAAATCCAAACTTGGCTGGGGAACGTATGAAATGAGAAGAAATAAAAGCGCCTATCTTCCCCACGAACGCAGCGAGTCCTGCACAGTCCCCACGCAGCACAGGACTTTCATGTGCTTCTTTGCAATACGTTTCCAGTCTACCAAAATATTGAGTTGCGAAATCATGAGAAATGAATGAATGCAAAAAGGCAGCCCAGAGTTTAGTAAAAGTTTTTCACTCCTCTCCAGTTAGTCTGTATCATAATAAGGAACATGCATGCCTGTCGTATATTCAGATACTTAGCCTGCAAACACTTACAAAGACAATGGCACTGTTCATGGGCTTATATGTCTGCAGGATCAGGGCTTTCAGGAAAAAAATAAGTACATATCCAAGTATGTTGAGGGCAAAAGTAAAGCAAGATTTAAAGAGGGATTGGACACTTATGTGGCTGACAAGAATACTCAGCATCCTAATAGTAAAAACAGTTTTAGAAGGGAGAAAGAACTTCATGCTTCAGGGCTCAAGCCAATCTCTAGCTACTCGAGCCCTGGATGAGACCCTAACAGGGAAGTTCTTGCATCTTCCTCTGAACTGTCTGGTCAGAGACAGGACACTGGGCTGGATGTATGTTGGGTCCGATTCAGTCTGGCAGTTCCTATGTCCAAAGTGTTACAGTAGAACCTCAGAGTTATGAACACCAGAGTTACGAACTGGCCAGTCAACCACACACCTCATTTGGAACTGAAAGTATGCAATCAGGCAGTAGCAGAGACAAAAAAGGCAAATACAATGAAGTACTGTGGTCAACATAAACTACTAAAAAAAGGGAAAGCAGCATTTTTCTTCTGCATAGTAAAGTTTCAGAGCTGTGTTAAGTCAATGTTCTGTTGTAAACTTTTGAAAGAACACCCATAACGTTTTGTTCAGAGTTACAAACATTTCAGAGTTATGACCAACCTCCAGTCCCGAGGTGTTCACAACTCTGAGATTCTACTGTAGTATGCTTTTATTGGTCCTCTGCTTAGAGAAATCCTAACTGACACTTGATCCGTTCAAACATTAGCAGACATTTGCTGCACAGAATGGAAATAGCCTTGTACTCTGTGCTACAGACTGTGTCCAAATCCAGGCTGCGTTGTCTCTCCCTTTTACAGATATTTGTATTGGTACCCTGAGGCCACACAGAAAAGCTGGTGGGCGATCACAAGTAAGTGGTTTCAGGGTAGCAGCCGTGTTAGTCTGTATCTGCAAAAAGAACAGGAGTACTTGTGGCACCTTAGAGACTAACAAATTTATTTGAGCATAAGCTTTCGTGGGTTTCAGCTATGCATTTTTCATGATGCTTTGTTTTTTCCATCAACAACTCATACATTCAGACAAACTACATGTATCTTGTTTTAATGCCTCACAAGAGATGAGTGAATACTGCAACAAAAGTCCACAAATATTTGTTCAATTTTTAATGAAAATTGCTTGGACTTTGATCATCACCTGTCCTGTGATAAGAAATCATGGGATAAGAGGGAAGGTTCTCTCATGGATTGGTAAATGGTTCAAAGATAGGAAACAAAGGGTAGGAATCAATGGTCAATTTTCAGAATGGAGAGAGGTAAATAGTGGTGTTCCCCAGGGGTCTGTTCTGGGACCAGTCCTATTCAACATATTCATAAATGATCTAGAAAAAGGGGTAAACAGTGAGGTAGCAAAATTTGCAGATGATACAAAACTACTCAAGATAATTAAGTTCCAGGCAGACTGCGAAGAGCTACAAAAGGATCTCTCAAAACTGGGTGACTGGGCAACAAAATGGCAGATGAAATTCAATGTTGGTAAATGCAAAGTAATGCACATTGGAAAACATAATCCCAACTATACATATAAAATGATGGGGTCTGTGGCAAACCCAGGACAAACAGCTACAAATGGGGGGGAGGGTAGTAATCAGTCCCAGGGGTTAAAAGGCCTCTCCCAAGCCACTGAGGAGAGAGAACAATGGGGAAATAAGGTTCAGCTGGGCAAGGGGTTACCAGGGAACTAATTAGGTTCAGCTGGCTCCAACTGCTTTTTAAACCCTCCCCGGCGTGGAAGGGAGGGGGGAGAGAGAGTGAGAGAAGCTGCCATAAGCGAGGAGCAGCAAGGCTCTGAACCCTTCCTGCAAGGAAGGCCGCACTCTGTCCCCAGAAGGGAAGATAAACAAGCACAAGGGACTGACTGAGGGAAGGAATAGCCAGTCCCTGTGCTACCTACAAGGATTTGCTTTGCCCAAGCCTGGGTCTGCAAGGCTAAAAAGGACTGAGCCTGCTGAGGAGAAGAAGGTACTTTGCCACAGGTCCAAATTAGCTGTTACCACTCAAGAAAGAGATCTTGGAGTCATTGTGGACAGTTCTCTGAAAACATCCACTCAATATGCAGCGGCAGTCAAAAAAGCAAACAGAATGTTGGGAATCATTAAGAAAGGGACAGATAATAAAATAGAAAATATCATATTGCTTAGGGTTACCATATTTTGAGCCTCCAAAAGGAGGACACTCCACGGGGCCCTGGCCCAGCCCTGCCCATGCCCATGCCCCTGCCCCAAAGTCCCTGCCCCAACTCCGCCCCCTCCCCTGCTTCCTGTGAACATTTGATTCGCGGGAAGCCTGAAGCAGGTAAGTGGGGTGTGGGGGGAGGAGGCGCAGCCCAGTCTGGCCCCCCCGGCCTCTCCAGCTTGGGTCAGCTCGGGTAGGGTTACCATACGTCCGGATTTTCCCGGACATGTCCGGCTTTTGGGGGCTCAAATCCCCGTCCGGGGGGAAATCCCCAAAAGCCGGGCATGTCTGGGAAAATCGGGAGGCTCGGCCGGGGCCTCTTTGTGCGGGGCCGGGGGCATGGTGCCAGGCCGGGCCCGCGGGGCTGGGAGCCGGCCCGCGGGGCTGGGAGCCGGGCCCGCGGGGCTGGGAGCCGGGCCCGCGGGGCTGGGAGCCGGGAGCCGGCCGCCCGCGGGGCTGGGAGCCGGGAGCCGGCCCGCGGGGCTGGGAGCCGGGCCGGGGTCGGGGAGCCGGG